>NC_034600.1:52070258-52072314 GCF_900095145.1 Mus pahari | reverse complement strand
GTTTTTCGAGACAGGGTTTCTCTGTATAGCCCTGGCTGTCCTGGAACTCACTCTGTAGACCAGGCTGGCCTTGAACTCAGAAATCCACCTGTCTCTGCCTCCCGAGNGCTGGGATTAAAGGTGTGCGCCACCACCGCCCGGCTTCTAATCTGGTTTTCATTGTCAAGTTCTGGCACAATTTCATTTCTAATATGGTAATTGACCTTATTACACACTACAAATCACACTCTTATTAGTATTTGACTTACTTCTGAGAAGTCATTTGTCATCGCTTGTTGGTTTGAATGGGTACGGCTTCAATAGACTCATGCCTTAGATTGCTTGGCCCACAACGAGAGGCACTCTTAGGAGGTGTGGCCTTGTTGGAGTAGGTGTTGCCTTGTTGAAGGAAGTATGTCACTATAAGGGAGAGTTTTGAGGTCTCAAGCTATGTTCAGTGTGGCACACAGTCTTCTGCTTCCTTTGGATTGAGATGTAGAATTCTCAGCTCCTCCAGCACCATGTATGATTGCATATCACCATGTTTCCCACCACGATGATAATGAACTAAACTTCTAAAACTGTAATCCAGTCCCAATGAAATGTTTTCCTTTATAAGAGTTGCGGTGATCATGGTGTCTATTCCCAGCAATAAAACCCTAACTAAGACAGTCTGTATCAACACTTTTAAGGGATTCTTGAAATTGGTGATGACTTAATTCTTTGTTACTTGTGAAATTCAGAGTCTTGATGATGGTTTGCCCAATATCCATTTTTTTTTAATGATTTTTGCTCATACATTTTCTTATACACTATGCAATGATATTTCACTGCAAGTCAGTTTTGGGTAGTAATTGTATCATTTGCTATTAACTTTACAAGTCCTTCTTCTTCTCCAGTCATTACTGGGGAACTACCAGTCACCAGTTTATGCTTTGTGGAAGTCTCTTAATGTAGTTGTTGTAAAGATTTATTTATTTATGTATTTTTGTATTTTATATGAGCACACTGTCACTATCTTCAGACACACCAGAAGAGGGCAGAGGATCCCGTTACAGATGGTTGCAAGCCACCATGTGGTTGCTGGGATTTGAACTCAGGATCTGGAAGAGCAGAGCCATCTCTCCAGCCCCCTTCGTTGTTCTTTGCAATGGCATTGAAGAAGCCACATTACATTTGCCATTGATACTGCCAGTAAAGGTGGCAAGTAGAGCCATATTCAATGCATCAGTGCAATACTTACCACCAGAGTACAGAATTTAAAGCCAGCAATTACTCTTCGTACTTTTGATTAGTTGTCCAGTGTTTTCAACTGGTCTGGCTATAGGCCAGCAAAACAAACTGATTTTAAATGCATTGCCCTCCACTTTCTTCAAGAGCATGTTCTATTTACCATGCTCTCATATATTGCTTATACATTCACTCTCTGTAAATAACTTTGGTTTTTGATATTAAATATACTAATGCATAACTAGCTTTTACAATAGAATCCATCTCAGTTGTAACAAACTTTTTCTGAAAGGACAGGCTCTTGTTACTTCTCTAAAATTCATCTTTATGACACAATCCTTGGCATGCATGCAATCTGACAGCCAAATTTCTTACAAATTATGCAGCACACACACCTTACTGCTTATCTTGACAAATATAAATATAAAAAAGGTCATTGGTTAACATTTTGTTGAACAACCTTCCTTTCTCTGTAATTTTTCTTTTTCTTTTCTGTTGGTGGGCTGAGAGGGGTCTGTTATCACTTGAGAGGTTGTAAAATTGATGCTGAGATAGAAAAAATAGTTATAAGGAAGAGTCTGTATTTATTTATGGAATGAAAATTAACTCTCAGGAACATAGAAAGCAAGGTTTGGACCCCTCTACTTCCCAGCTGCTAACAGGGCAGCATGGGGAGGCTCATTGTACTGCATGGGGGGATGGGATGATGCATGAGACATGGCTCATGTGCAGAAGGACACTTAGTAATGAAGTGGGCATGCTTACCTGACTTCTTCATCTTTTTAAAATTATTTTATTAGACATTTTCTTCATTTACATTTCAAATGCTATCCTGAATGTCCCCTAT
>NC_034600.1:52066423-52068684 GCF_900095145.1 Mus pahari | reverse complement strand
GTGTCTCTGGTTTTATGTGGAGGTCTTTGATCCACTTAGACTTGAGCTTTGTACCAGGAGATAAGAATGGATTACCTGCCTTCTAAACAACACTAAATACCTACTGCTTGTAATGATAGGGCAACATTATTGGTAATCACAGCCTTTCACTGCCGAGGCTCAGTGATGCCTTCTGGTACCAATTTGACTGTCTATGCTTGGAAGATATATATATATATATATATATATATATATATATATATATATATATAGTCACACTGGGGCATGATGTTGTCATCCATAAAGTTCACTATTGAGAACTGGATACTGGAATTACAAAGGAATTGTAAAAACAAAAGCAAAAACCAAAGTACTTCAATGTTTACAACTTTGTGTAGGGCTGCTTTCACAGCTGTCTTAGACCACATGCAGCCATTGGATCTTCCAGTGGTACACAATTAGAGGGATTTTCCTGGGCTAGGAGAATAGGACATTCACCTATGGTAGCACAGGTAAAGCTGAGTATTTAGGCATAGATAGTGGTATGGAACATGGACGACAGGAATGCACATAAATGCCACTGCAATGAGTTTTACTTTAAACAAAATGGAATTATTGGTTTTTCTAGTGTGACTTATGTTGCTGTGACAAAACACTGACCAAAGTCAAATTGGGGGTGGGGGAGAACAGGATTTGTTCAGTTAATACTTCCATGTCATAGTCTATTGTTAGGGGAAGTCAGGGCAGAAACCCAAGCAGGTCAGGGCTTTCAGCATGGCAGGAACTTGAACTAGAAACAGTGGAGGAACACTGCTTGCTGGTCCACTCTCTGAGTCATTTTTAGTTAGCTTTCTTACAGCTCAAGACCACCTGCCTAGGGAATGGTGCTGCCCTTCTATCTCAGTTAACTATCAAGAAAATTCCTCACAGGCTCTCCACAGGGCAACATGATCTAGACTTCTCCTAGATGACTCTAGACTTGAGTTGACATATCAAGCTAAGTGGAGCATTGTATGTGAAGGAAGGAAGGAAGGAACGAATGAACGGGAGGGAGATAATGGATAGCAGAGTTTGGAGGGGACCGATAAAGTGGAAAATAACATTATACAAACGTCTCAGGGTAAGAATTCCCTCCTCCAACTGCTAACCAGGCCTGGGCCTGCTTGCCTCTGAGGTCAGTGTAAATTGCTCTCATTAACTTTCCCACCATACACTCTCATCTACCCCTAGCATAATTATTAATATTAAATATAAGGCAATGGAGAAAGATTCACATGATAAATGAGAGACAAATGGCATAGGGTATACATACAATGGGAAAGCCTGGCGTGGCTTCTGCTAAGTCCCACTGGGCTGCAAGAGGGCTCTGCTCCTGTCACTTAAGAACTTGGTACATCAGCTCACCCATGTTCATGTCCGTTGTAGTGTCCCTTAGAGACACCAGATTGTTTTCAGGGGTGGTGCCAGGTCAGAAGCTTTCTTCCTGTCTGAAATGCCAACTTGAGGCTATTCTGAAGCGGTTTACTCTGAAAAGTATCCCAGGGAGTCTGGAAATCAGCAACTCTCAGTATGAGTCTGGGGCTATCCTCCTGTTCAGGACCCCTAGTACAGGGATGTGTGATAGAATTTCAAGCTGCTGAGCTAAGAGCATAAAGAAGTCTCACATGAGAGGGTAAGGCAAAAGGCATTAGCTGGGTGGAAGTTCTCTGGCTTATTGAGTGGGAAAAAGGGAGAAAGTTATTACCATAGATAGAGTGAGGTTCTGGGAAAAGGGTTAAAAGTGAAAGTGATAAATATTCACAGAAAGTAACTGGATGTAACAGGCAAAGTAGTATCACTGTCAGAGTGCACATGAGAGCGGGAGAACTAGAGTCAACATATGTGTTAGAAGTCATAGTGGAATCGGATGATGTCATTTAGTAAGCGAAGATAGCTTGGATGAAGTGTCTATGAATTCTTTTTTTTTTTTTTTTGCAGATATCAGTAGTTTATTGTTTTAGTCCAAACACATTCAAAATGGAAACTCAAAAGAATACTTTCCACCTGAAACAATTAAACTAGATTCTACCAGCATATAATGCTTATTTAACACATTACAAAATAAAGATGGTAATCCACTTTCTTCTATACCTACTAAAGCCAAGATGGTAAAGCCAATTTGGTTGCAATAGTGTCATAAGGATAGAATATTACCATCAAAATAAAATAAAATCAGCAAATAACAGTAATGGTAGATGAGTACTTTTTAGTATTTCACTGAAAGGGGGACAAAATGTTAAAGT
>NC_034600.1:52032952-52063418 GCF_900095145.1 Mus pahari | reverse complement strand
GTCCTTAATTCTCCAAGTCTAGCTTTATAAATTAACAATATGAATCCTGTTGTGAAATTGGGGAAATAATGTCCACCTCAATTTAACTGATAACCAAAAGATGCTTTTCACATCAAAGAAATGATCAAAAAGGCTGTGTCACATTCCAAAGCCAAAAAAACTTAACAAGAATGCAAACACGATGAGTTAGGTACCACTGCCAACTTTGCCAACAGTGGAACTTCAANGACGCTGTCCTGTGAAGCGACCTTCCATTTGCCCGGTTCCTCTTCCAGAACCAAGTTTCTGTGTCATGCCACCTCGTGGAGGTNGCCCTCTTCCATCACGATCACGCATCATTCCACCACCCACAATTCCGCGTGGACCACCAGGACCCCGGTCATTGCGTCTGATATCCCTGCGGTCATCGCCACCACCTCTGGTTTCTCGCTCTCTGGCAGCTCTTGTTTTTTTCTCTTCCACATTTAAACGTACTTCTCCTCGAAACATAATTGGTTTTGCAATTAAGATTCTCTGAACTGGTTCAGTGTCTATGAATTCTTAGAGCAAAAACCATGTGAAACTTTTGCACGCTTTTCACATCTAAATCCCTCCCCCCCCATTGGCTTATATTAAATTTATGTGTAAAGAGAAACCAGACTGGTTACTCCTTTTATATTTACAAGGAAAAAAATCACTAATAACAGTGATTATGAATGGAAGGATGGTGTAGTATGCCACATCCACTCCAGTGGAATCTGTGTGACAAGCCCAAAAGCTTGGCCGCAGTCCTGAGGCAAAAAGTTTCATGGAAATGGGTCTCCCGGAAGTTCTTTGGCATCCTGTAACACAGATGTGTTTCAGATTTTTCCCTGAGAGTTTTGCGTGCTTTCTTTCAGTATTGTTTTATTATAGGTACCCCCAAGGAATGATTTGACAAATAGCTAGTTAGATTGAACTTTGCTTCCTGGCCTTCACCAATGTCCTAGGCAGCCCTTGAGCCAACCCTGGGCTTGGAATTTAGTAAGAATGTTACTTATTCAGACGAACTGCCTCCTGTATTGAAAGAGAGATAGTGAAAGAAATCAGGCATTACTATTTACTATATAGAGTTAGAAATCTCAGGGCAAGTTCTACAAAGTAAACGTTTTTTAAATTACAGCCAAGTCACTCCCATATTCAGGAATTTACAATGGTCTAGGAAGAAGGAGGGTTGTGGTTTAAGGAGGAACTAGAGTATTGTATTATTCATGAAAAGGTTAGCAAGAGCGGAACCCCCCTGGTGGTGGGTTATACAATAGATGAGAATTGTTGACTAGGGTGCAAAATCCTCACCTGGCTCCTAGAATAGATGACTTTAGATAGGGCCACTTTTTTATCTCAGTTGTAATCACTGCTTGGTTCCTGCCAGCCCTTTATGTATGCATTTCTCTGTTTTGTGTCATTATACATCGGATAACTTCAATGTAACACCTAACTTCTTTGTTTTCTTCTGTAATATAAGTCTGATGCTTGCTTTGAGAAATTACATTCAGATACAACACTCCTTTGTGTCCGTGTCTATTTATCGTTTTTGCCGACTCCTTGTCTACTTGAGTACCAGGACCCTGAATTCTCCTGCGGGTTGAGGGACCAACTGAGTCCAGTCTGTGGCAGTAGTAGACAGAGATAGGGTTCCTCCATTCCTTCACAGGCTCTTAAAAGCCAGACAGCACAGGAGGCAACATATTTGCTCACTCCACAAGTCCACATGACTGTGGTACCCAAATAGAAAAAGGTATCACAGGAAAGTATAAATACTATCCATTATTAGAATAAACAAAAACGTCCTCCAAACAGTTATAGCAAACTGAATCCAACACTACACTGAATGGATTCTGTAGCATGACCGCTAACGATCTGGTTAATAGTAATAGTACCCCAGAATAGATTCGATAACATGGCCAATAATGATTTGATTAATAGTAATAGTATCCTAGAACAGATTCTGTAGCATGACAAATAATGATTTGATTAATAATAATAGGAACCCAGGAATACTATTGCAAGTTTGGTACCCTGTGCATGTCATTCCATGTAATAAATCAGGTTAAGACAACACAGGACGAAACCACACTGAAGTCTCAACTATGAAATAAAAAAACTATGACAAAATGAGGTAGAATGTATTTTCAAAGATGGAAATTTCCAATTTTTATCTATGAAACTACATGCATAGCATCTATTCAGTTGAAGAATGGAAATCTTTCCTCATAAGACAAGGAACAAAGTCAAAGATCTTACTTCTGGTCAACACTGAAGTGGAGGTTTTGGATAGGAAAAAAAATCAAAGAAACCAAACTGGAGACAAAGAAGAAAAGGTCTGTAAAGAAAATGTAAGTAATTCACACACAAAACTATTAGAGCCAATGTACTAGTTAATGTGAAAACCAAGTTTATGTCTATGGAGTAGAAATAAATACTGTAAGAGGGAAAAGTAAAAATAATTATTGTGTGCGTGATGTGTGCATTTGTGTGAATATGGGTGTGCACATTTGAATGAGGTCACATAAGGTGTGAATGTGTGAATGATGTCACAGGAAACTTTTAAGATTTGGGTCTCTCCTTTCCCATGGATTCTAAGTAAGTGCTTTTACCCACTGAACTACTTTGCCAGCCCCCTGAAAGGGAAAAGGCTGTATCTGTAATAACATAAAAAAGAATAAAATGGTCTGAAATAAATTTATTCAAAAAGTTTCAATATATTCAAAACATTGCTGAGACTAAAATCTAGTTAAGATAATAACACTTCCCGTAGTAGTCGAGAGGCTCACAGCAATCTTCACCCAAATCCCAATGGCCTTTGTTGGAGAGCTGTGAAAGCACATGCTAAAACTCACACGACATCAATGGACATGCCAATGCAAATGAGGAAAAGCCCGTGAGACCGCAAGCAAGCTCACACAAAGAACTATAAGCAGCTGAGGAAAGCTGGGAGTGGGAGAGGTGGTCCTCCCCAGGAAAGAGCTGGGAGTGGGAGAGGTGGTCCTCCCCAGGGAAGAGCTGCGAGAGGTGGTCCTCCCTAAGGGAGAGCTGGGAGTGAGAGAGGTGGTCCTCCCCAGGGAAGAGCTGGGAGTGGGAGAGGTGATTCTTCCCAGGGGAGATTTGGGAGTGGGAGAGGTGGTCCTCCCCAGGGAAGAAGAGCACACTGAATGGTGTTCACTACTAAAGTGTTCATTACTAAATGACCATCCTTGAAAACATACACACCAGTAACATGGAATAAGCAATGTTTGGAACAAGCAGGCTATATTTGGAAGTATATATGTATACACACATATGTGTGCACATGCAATAACCATTAGTAAAAATAAGAGGTCATGCATTCAAAGGAGAGTAGGGAGGGGTGCTTAGAAGGGTTTGGGAGAGGGAAGGGAGAAATGTAATTGTATTAGAATCTGAAAAAAGAAAAAAAGAAGTAAGAGACACATGCAAAAAAATTCACATAAAGTTGCAAATAATCTTCAAAAAAGAAAAGTAGTTGTAAAGCTGAGATTGTTCTGACTTCAAAAGGCATTATATAGCTGAAATAATTGAAACAGCACGGCACCGGCCTAACCACAGATATTAACACCGGCCTAACCACAGATATTAACACCGGCCTAACCACAGATATTAAGCACAGACACACAGAGAAGAAATAAAACCTTAGATCTGTAGTCAAGTTGCTTTAAAAATGTTCATTTTATGTTTTAAGATTATCACATAATTATATTATTTCTTCATTTCCTTTCCTTCTTCCAGAGCATCTCATGTGCCTTTCTTTGTTTATGGCCTCTCTCTCTCTTTTAAATTGTTTGTTTGTTTGTTTATTGTTGTTCAGGACAGGGCCTCTCTACTCAGCTCTGGCTGCCCTGGAACTCACTATGTAGACTAGACTGTCTTGGTCTACTCAACAGAGACCTGCTGGCTTCTGCTTCCAAAGCACTCAGGGATTAAAGTCATGGGCCACCGCCCCAGCCTAATTAGATAAACTGAATTTCATGAAAATGAAAAGCTTTTTATCCACGTGTGTATCTCTGTGTTCCTCGCCCTTGGGAGTTGGAGGCAGACAGATCAGGGAGTTCCTGGCCAGCCTGAGCTACATAGCAAGGATGAATGAAGCCAACCCGGGCAACATGATCCCTGTCACAAATAATCAAACAGCATGGTGTGTGTGGCCACGGCTAACCTAGGCTGTGCTTTTAAAAACTGATGAAATTTATTCTTTGACAATTTCAAACACTTGGAAGCTTCGGACCAGCTAGTGTTCGATGCCTCGTTGGAGTCACCATACTTTTTAGTATACATGAAACAAAGAAACGTGTCCACTGGCACGTGACCTACCTGACTTTATATACAGTGTCCTCCAAGAACCACAGGCACCTGCGCAGTTTGCCTCCTTTTCAGAGCTGTTTCACTTAATTCCAGTTTAAACCAAAAGAATGTATCTTGGGCTTGCAGGCAACTGCCACAATACGGACTACAAGGCAGTAACAGCAACAACGAAATTCCTAGCAGTGTTCAGAAACACAAATAAATCCAGACCTTCTCCTATGTGTAGTAAGTGTCAGCCACTCTTAGAGACCGTAGTGACAAAAATATTACCTCCTGATTCTAATCTGACCTTTGCCGTCTGTAGCCATTGGGGCAGCCAGTGCAACGGCATGTGTAGTGTGCACTTCTGTCCAGAGGGAAGGGAAGAGTCCTCTAAATATTTTTCAAATATCTAAACTTCTCATGCAAAACAGGATATTAAGAGAACTCGCCTTGTGAGCTTCCTTAGCGTACGAATCCACGTTTAGTGCGGTGTTTATCCGCAAGGATGCACGACATCTTACTAGGCGCGGTGATAAAGTGCTTAACAGCATCATTCTGCTGAAACCTTCCTTTGGATAAACCATTGCCTGGCAGCCATTTTTCATTCTCAAACTATTCACACGGTGACACTTTAATGGAGAAGAGATACCACCCGGAGTACTTATTAGCTTAACAACAAGCTCCTGCCCGGGAGCTTAGGAAGACTCGCTGGCTCCTGAGAGGTTTAAAGCCAGAGCCAGATGCGGATGCTGTACTGTAGGGCCTGGAGCCTCACGCCGCTAGAGGGTGCTATTGCTTCTTCGCTTCACTTCCTGGCACGTTCAGTTCTCACGTCTCAGTGCTAAAGAGAAAAAGGAGGCTTTACTCTTCCCAGGGATGTTTGTTCTCCCCCAACTCTCAAAGACGGCTGGATCTACTGGAATTGAATTGTTCCAGTTTTGCCCCCTATTCAATAAAATGATTAGTAAACTAAATAGGAACGCAAAAACCATTATTCTTCAAGTAGAACACACCCACTCACACAAGCACGGATGTGTGTACTGGGTCCTTGTAGATACTTGTGGTGGAACAAAACAGTGTCCTGATATCACAAGTGGCCTACAAGTTTCCCGGGATTAGTGGGTGTTGTCGGATATCAGGAAAGTGATGAGACATGGGTGTGGTCTGCTGGGTGTCAGAGACGATAAGGTCTGGGCTCCTGCTGACCGCTTCTGCTCTCTGGTAGGCAGAAACCTCCTTTCCCCTTTCCCGGATTCATTTTGGTTCAGATGCTATTTATCAAAAATGCTCACACTCTAACCTGGTTACAAACGCGAGTGTAGAGGGATGTCAAATGAACTTGGGAAGTCTGGGTTTAAAGAGGTTCAACCCAAATATTGCTCTCTGCAAGACTTTCAGAGCACTTTACAGGGCACGGAGACCATGAACCAGGGTGGTTTCCTGGAAAAGATGGTGCAGCAGTGATCTCAGTCCAGGGATGTGATGGGCAGTTTGCCCCAGCGGACATTGGGCACCTGGAGACGTTTTGACTGCCATGACCAGTGCAGGACCCGCTGGCATCCCTACGAGGCCAAGGATGCTGCTGGCCGTTTTCCATACCACACGAGCATGCTTCTTCCTTAGAGAACAAAGTCAGACATCACCAGGCCCCTAAACTCTGGATCTTGGAAGCTTCCCAACCTAACTTTATTTTATATACACTTATACTCTAATTAAGCCAAAGTATTTTTTTTCTTTTTTTCTTTTCTTCCTGGAAGTGTCTTGCAGTACTAGGGCCTGTGGCAAAAAAAAAAAAAAAAAAAAAAAAAAAAGAAAGAAAGATGCTTCTTTAAGTTTTCCAACAAGTGTGCCATTGTGGGATGGCGGGATGGTGGGATGGCGTGGTGTTCCTTAGTATCTCTTACTTCTGACCTCCATTTCTCATTACCAACTGGCCTTATCTTGACGTTCGCTGAACTGCCTTAATGACATTGCTTCCTTCTGTTTACTTATTTCTATAATCTTGATTTTTTTATTTCTTGCTCCACAAATGGGATATTTCTTACGTTTTATGCTTCATTAAGATCAGTTGCCAGAAAGAACACTGTCAACAAGACAAAAAGGCAACCAACAGATTGGTTTTTACCAAGCCCACATCTGATAGAGGGATAATATCCAATATATACAAAGAACTCAGTAAGTTAGACTCCAGAGAAACAAATAACCCTATTAAAAATGAGGTACAGAGCTAAACAAAGAATTCTCAACTGAGGAATACCGAATGGCTGAGAAGCACCTAAAGAAATGTTCAACATTCTTAGTCATCAGGGAAATGCAAATCAAAACAACCCTGAGATTCTACCTCACACCAGTCAGAATGGCTAAGATCATAGACTCAGGTGACAGCAGATGCTGGTGAGGATGTGGAGAAAGAGGAACACTCCTTCATTGCTGGTGGGATTGCCAGCTGGTACAGCCACTCTAGAAATCAGTTTGGTGGTTCCTCAGAAAATTGAACATAGTACTACTGGAAGACCCAACTATACCACTCCTGGGCATATACCCAGAAGATGCTCCAACTTGTAATAAGGACACGTGCTCTACTATGTTCATAGAAGCCTTATTTATAATATCCAGAAGCTGGAAAGAACCCAGATGTCCCTCAACAGAGGAATGGATACAGAAAATGTGGTACATTTACACAATGGAGTACTACTCAGCTATTAAAAACAATTAATTTATGAAATTCTTAGACAAATGGATGGATCTGAAGGATATCATCCTGAGTGAGGTAACCTAACCACAAAAGAACACACATGATATGTACTCATTGTTAAGTGGATATTAGCCCAGAAGCTCAAAATACCCAAGATACAATTTGCAAAACACATGAAACTCAAGAAGAAGGAAGACCAAACTATGGATACTTTGATCCTTCTTAGAAGGGAGAACAAAATACCCATGGAAGGAGTTACAGACACAAAGTGTGGAGCAGAGACTGAAGGAATGACCATCCATAGACTTCCCCACCTGGGGATCCATCCCATAAACAACCACCAAACCCAGACACTATTGTGGATGCCAACAAGAGCTTGCTGACAGGAACATGATATAGTTGTCTCTTGTGAGGCTCTGCCAGTGCCTGACTAATACAGAAGTGGATGCTCACAGTCATCCATTGGACTGAGCACAGGGTCCCCTATGAAGGAGCTAGAGAAAGGACCCAAGGAGCTGAAGGGGTTTCTAGTCCCATAGCAGGAACAATAATATGAACTAATCAGTACCCCCAGAGCTTCCTGGGTCTAAACCACCAACCAAAGAAAACATATGGTGGGACTCATGGCTCTAGCATATGTAGCAGAAGATGGCCTAGTCGGCTATCAGTGGGAGGAGAGGCCCTTGGTCTTGTGAAGATTCTATGCCCCAGTATAGGGGAATGCCAGGGCCAGGAAGGGGGATTGGGTGGGTTGGGGACCAGAGGGAGTGGGGAGGGGATAGGGGATAGGGAGTTTTTGGAGGGGAAACCAGGAAAGGGGATAACATTTGAAATGTAAATAAAGAAAATATCTAATAAAAAATAAAAAAATTAATCATTGTTAATTAAAAAAAAATGAGTTGCCAGAAGATTCCATGACTCCAGCTGTGTTTTTTTTCACACTGATGGCTCCACTTACATAAGTGGGGTGACCTCGGTCTTCCTGAAGACACCCCTACTTGTGGAAATATGCTGAGCACAAATGTCCCTCTTCAGAGTTACTTCTTCCTCCTTGAATTGCGATTTCCTTCCTCATTAGCTTGCTGTCAATTCCTTCATTTCTCAGAGTCAGACTTGAAATCCTGCTTAATCGCTACGTTCTGAGAATCTTTTTAGACTTTTTGTCTATCTTTTAAGGGCTTTTTTTTTTTTTTAGCTGAAAAATTCCAAGTTATGCTTCCAGTTCCTTCCCTGTATATACACATGACCCCCGTTTGACTCATCCCGACCCACAGTTTCCATTCTTCCTTAAGCGCTTTCTGGGCACTGGTTCCCAACTGACCCTTTGAAAAGGTCTACAAAGCTTATGCTGGCAGCCAAATCTTCAGCAGTGCAGACCGAATCTATATTGAAAGCTCTTATCCTAATGGTTTTGCCATTGGCATTCCAAACATTTAAACACCCATGTGACATTGTAGCATTAAAGGTCAATCAAGGGAACGTTATTTCCTTCTGGTCCAGAGAATGGACTCTGTGGCCAGGGTGAAGACCTTCCAGTTGGGCTGATCAGTCACACAGCTTAGATTCACCTAACACCAGGCTTTTAAGCTGGGAGGAATATTTATCCCTTCAATGAGATAATGGGCTTTCCCTTCCCAGAATTCTACCTTCTGTGTATCTGATAAAGTCGTGGTTCTGTTAGGTGTGTCTGCCCTTCTGAGTCCTAACTCAGGAAGGTAACCATTTCCCTTTTCTTCTCTTCTGTCTCAGCTGCCGCCAGAGATGAAGATACTTCCTGCTCCCTCCAGGACCATTAACAAAGGAAGCCGTTAGTTCCACATCACGCCCGGAGACTGTGGTGACACAGTCCGCTTCTTTAAAAAGCTGAATCAGAGCTGGAGAGCTGGCTCAGCAGTTAAGAACACTTGGTGCTCCTGCAGAGGATCCAGGTTCAGTTCCCAGAATGACTTAAGACTATGTATAGCCTGCCTTTGGCTTTTAAGGACCCCAGGCATGCAGAGGGACGGTGCCCATGCACCCATGCCTGCAAACACTCCTGCACACGAAATAAAATAACTTAGAACAAAGAAAACTGAAAACTGGCCATCGAGATGGCTGTGGGCAAAGGTGCTTGCTACCAAGCCTGAAAACTGGGGTTCGGTTCTCAGAACTCACATGGCGGTAGGGGAGAACAGACTCCTTTGACTTCCCAGGCAGGCTGGACCCCCCAAACACTTTTTTTGCGATTAATCTGTGAAAGTCAAAGACATAAAAAAAAAAATAAGATGAATGTGGCATTATAAATGTTATGCTCCATTTTGTTTCCAGAAAAAAAAAAAAAATCCATTCTCGAACGTAGAATCTACTTTTCACAGACGGAGCTACGTCCAGATCTACTACGGCTTAAACTCATCCTCCAAAATTTAGTACTCATCGTACATTAGTGGTATTTGGAAGTAGGGTTTCTAAGGAATCCATGAAGTCATGAGAATGGGGCTCCTATTTTTAGCACTAGTGGTTTTTAAATGACTGAAGAGAGACGTTTGCTACCACACTTATGATGTCTCTCCCAGTGATACCCTGTGTCAGGATGCTTAAAGACAAACTCTTGTAGATATTATGTGGATACTGGTACCGTGCTCTTGTATTTCCTAGTTTTCAGAATTATGAGACAAATACAATTTTATATTTTAAAGATCTGAGTCTCAAGTACTTTGTTATAAAAACAGAAAATGGATCAAGAACTCTCCTTTCACAAAGCAATCTCAAAATCTGCTTTATAATACCTGTTAAGAGAATCATGGGTTGGCGAGATGGCTCAGCGGATAAGAGCACTGACTGCTCTTCTGAAGGTCCTGAGTTCAAATCCCAGCAACCACAAGGTGGCTCACAACCACCCATAACGAGATCTGATGCCTTCTTCTGGTGTGTCTGAAGTCAGCTACAGTGTACTTACAAATAATAATAATAATAAAAAAAAACCCAAAAAGAACAGACTCATGCAAACATGCACTCTAGTAGATTAAAGTAGTAAAGAGGTTTAGCCCTTACATTACAGAATCTCCTTTGTTTGGAAATCACTTAAATGCTGAACCGAAGACATTTACTGTCTTTCCTAATTAACAGATACACTTCCCAGAAACATATCTGTGATTTCCAAATGGTCCCAGCTGGTTGCAGTAAAGGTCTGTGTAACTGATAGAATGCATCTGGTTTCAAGGCACAGGTCAAGTAAAGAGGCAGGCTCTCTGTGTCCCTGGGGGCTTTATAAGTGAGTGGAAAAAGAATTCAGAGCAGGCCAGGCTGTGGGGGAGACAAGAGCCTGCCCGTCTTTACAGATGACATATTCTTGTTCTCTTCTGTCCTGAGTGTTTCCCAAGCATGCAGGTAAGATAATAATGTATGACTTATATAGTTGAAGGCACCTCAAAGGGGAAGGTCACACTTAACTGAAAGGAATCAAATGAAGAGCAAGATGTGGAAAACATGGAGGGGAAAGGTCTATGAGTGACTTGAAAAAAATAATCCTTATATAAGTAAAATTTTAATCGTTCAGCCAAAGTGAGTGGGTCTTTCTTGCTTTGCAGTTAAATTATAGTCTGAGAGGGTTGGGACAAGGGAACTGAAGGTAGTGTTTATGGAAATCCCCAGAAAGCAATTCAGGAACACAATGGCATCATTGTTACTTCTACGGCATAAGTTGTATCCAGCTTGATCGTTTGTTACTTCTCATTTTGGGCCATGCAGCAAGGTCCTGATTAGATTATAGAAGAGCTTTATAGGAAAACGGAATCTGTAGTTTTGGAAAGTTAGAATTTAAAATCTTGAGTAAAAGGTTCAGGGCTGTGAGGGCAGAAATATGTGCAGCTATGGGTTTATTAACATACATGTTCAACCATCATACAACAATTGAATATTTGTTTTATGATGTTTATCATATTTGTTTATGAAACCATCATAAAACAATATTTTAAAAAGTTACTAGGGAATGAACAACCAAAGGCAGAAATCATTGTTACAGGATGAAATTTTAAATTGGAAAAACAAGCTGGAATTGCTATTATTATTTGTGTGTTCATAGGTATGTGTGCACGCCGGACGGTATCCTCCTCAGTTGCTGGCCCTCTTTTCTTTTTTTATTTTTCTCCCTTTTCTTTTGGAGATAAGGTTTCTCACTGAAGCTGGCACTCGCCTTGTTATATCCTCCTGTCTCCGCATCTCCAGGACTGGGATCATAGGTATAGACTGCTATGCTTGGATGCTTGTGTGTATGTGCAAGGGTTTGGAGGCAATTTCTACAAACACCACAGCCAATGGAGTATCAAACCATGGGGGGCGAGAAGGGAATTTGGTTTAATACAGGTCAGTTAGCTGCTGTTGGTTTGAAAAACTTTGAAAGTCTGACACTGGGTAGTTTATTTTAGGCATATTTAAGTACAGCACAATCTGGAAAAAGTATCCTGTTGCTAACCCAGTCCCATGTACTCAAGACGTGATTGCATATAAAGTTTGGGAAAGTCCAAGTGGCCTCTTCCATAAAGATAGGTTCTATGTATTTACTAAGGAAGCAGGTTCAAGTTGGCTCAAGGTAAACCAACTCAGGATAAGACTCTTGAGGGAGGATAGTGCTATAGATTGACTGAGATAAAGAGGACCAAGATTAAGGGTCAGAAGGAGCCAGTTCCACCTGGCCATCCAGATAGAGTAGAGGTCACCAGGTTATAGACTATTGACTACATTCATCCCCAGCCTTCTGAGTGGAAAGCAGGTTACGCACGTCTCTCTCTCTTTCTCTTTGAAGAGACAACCATATATATTTAATATTCCTGGTTTTCCAAGTGCTTATCTGTGAGCACAGGGATTTGTAAGCCTCTTACTGATGCTGGGAACAAAACTCAGATCCTTTCCTTATGCGTGCACAGCAGGTGCCTTACCGAATGAGCCAGATTTGATATTTAAAAACATTAGCGTACTGGGGGATGTGGATTGTCCCACAGTTAATGTGCTGTTCACCTGTCCAGAATCCATACCCACTAGAGAGGTTGGAGAAGGACCCAGAGGTAGATTTTCAGTAACCTTTGAATGAAGTAGTTAAAAGTTGAATGTAAATTGCCAAGTCGATACACTGAAGGCTACAATGTTACAGCAACAAAGAAGTCTACAAATTTAGATTTACAGTCTAATTTGAAATTCATCTTACTGTGCCTCGTAGGTTCACTTGACAATTTAGAATCCTCGTTACTCCAAAAAGGAAGTTGCCTGGCTAACCTGTTTTCTCTAATACTTGTATTAACTGTCAATCAGTTTCCTTCCTTATTTTAAGATGACACATCTTAATTATTGTTTTATGCTTAAAATGTGTTTCATGTCATTGATTTATGACATTTTAATGTAACAATAAATACACTCCCCCCCCCCCCCTTTTAGTTGGCTGGTCCGATGCCAACAGATTAAGCAATGGTTCATTCCAAGCTGCACACAGTTTCTGCTGGTCTTTAAAAGCACATGGTGTTTACAATCTTTAGAGAAAACCTGGAAGGCATGCTTTTGTGATATGCTTCCAACAAGGGAGACATGGGGAAGCCTGGAGCTATCAAATAGCAGAAGTGATCTCCATGTCTGGTGTTTTAAGGAGGAATGATCTTTGACCTCCTTCTCCATCCATGTCAGCTAAACTCTGGAGAATGGCTCCAGAAGTCCCCCTTGATTCTCTCAGTATCACGTGAATAGGAGGTGACTTGGGGCTGAGCTGTTAAAGAAGGATTCAGAGCCAAGGAACTTCTCTCTGAGCTAGTTATATGTCGTCTGCCCTCCTAGATCTGAGTTCAGTTTAGAATCGGTGAAATCAGGGACTGGCCCATCAGCTAGAATATATTAGCAGAGCCAGGGGAGCTAGTGTTCATTTGGGGATGAAGCACAAGAGAAAAGAACTGAAGGTGCTTGAAGGTTCAGCTGAATGTCACAGACACAGTTCATTCCCTATTTTTCAATGTGTTGAATTCTAAACCGATTATTTAAAGTCAACTTGTGCACAAGATTGTTCCATTTTTCCATGTGTATTATTCTCTTTCTAAAGGGCAGGAAAACAAATTGCTCCCATTTTAGGGACTCTCTGTTTTCTGTTTAAAAGCACCCTGACAAAAATGACTTCAGGAAGGAAGGGTTTATTTTAGCTCCCTGCGCACGCTGCAGTCCTTTGTGGGGGGACATTAAGGCGGCTGCAGCTGATCACATGACATCTGTGGTCAGAAGAGATCAGTGAATAAATGTTGATGCTTAGTCCCCATTCTCCATTTATGCAATCCAGGGTCCCCTGTGAACCATCTCTCTGATATTGTTTTATTCAGAGAATTCCAATGGCCTTCCTAGATATTCATGTCTAAACATTTTCCTTTCAGTTACAAAGTCCTCTGTTTGTCTCTGTCCCTTATACATCTACAAGTCTGCCTTCGTGTGTGTGTGTGTGTGTGTGTGTGTGTGCACACACACACACTAATAAAACCTGATGAGTCTATTCAGTGTTCCTCTTATGTACATGTATTTAGTGCCGACTCCTTGGGATTGGATGGCTCATGAGATTATATTTTTATAGAAAACCGACTCTCCTTTGCTCAGCAGCCATCAATTGTCTGTGCTGCCTCATCTAGAATTAGGGTCTTGTGAGATTCCCCCCAGCCATACTAGCATGTTGACCTTATTTAGCCAATCATAGTTTTGAGACTTGTCATGTAGACAGCAGGTGTCTTATTCCTTTTCAATCTTTCTGCCGCCTCTTCTACCGTGCTCCCTGAGCCTTAAGGTGTAGGGGTTGCCCTGTAGATATGCCCTACAGTCACTCTTGTCCACTCCTCTTTTTTTTTGAGTTGAACATTGTTTGATGACATTTACAAATGGGTTTTATCCTGTGGTATTTCTCCTTCTGTGCTTGGCTTATTGAACACAGTACCTTCTGAGTTCATACGTGTAACCTACCAGCTTCTAAGTGCATATGTGTTGTTGCAAGCAGGAAGCTTTTTTTCTTTTAAGGCTCAAGGGTATTCCATTGTGTGTGTGCTTTCTCCTCACCGTCCTGGCCCTCTCAAACTGGGGGTCAAATACAGTCTTACACAATTAGGGAAGCATCAGTGAGCTACTTTCCTTGTCTCTTACTACCCCTTTTCTTAGTTCTTTCATCTAATGATGAACACTGTTAGATTTTTTTTGTCTTAGCTATGGTGACTAATCCGGCAATAAATATGGGTGTGAAGAGATGTTTTTTGGTGTACTGATTTTATTTCATTGGGATACGTAGCCAGTAGTGGGGATTGCGGGATCATATGGTAGTTCTATTTTTAATGTTTTTTTTCCTTACTTAAGAACCTTCAAGCTTCTATTTAAAACAGAATCTCCAAAAGAAAAGTCTTTATCTTTTATATGGCTCTTCCTCTCATCTCCCAACCCACAAATCCACACTTAAGTGCAAGTATTTATTTGTAACTCATTAAGTAAATGAAAGCTAAAGTAATATTTCATTGTCTTTTCTCCTAGGTGACAAGCTTATTAATTTTGGTGGGATTTATAGCAGAGTTTCAAGTCTTCTCTAGGTAAGAATATTTTGGATTTTGTATGGAAATCTAAAATATGTAAAAAAGTAGTACATTCTGTAGAATAGTTTAACTCTTATAAGCAGATTAGATGTGTTTATGCACCTTATCTTTCCATGTTTTCAGAAAATATAGTAATTATGCTTTATTCTTGTTTAATTTTTTTCCTTTAAAGAAACAAGGACAAAAATTCCTCATAGTTTTTGTTCTGGTTTCAGGATTTTACTTTCATTCAGAGAGCTGCAGCATGATATTCAGAGTCCCAGAGTGACATTTGTCTTTAAATTTAGTCCTTGCTAAACATTTTCTGGGTTTTAAAGGTCAAAGGTATTTACTTTTAATCTAAAGAAAATAGTTTTATTGGTTCCCGAAGGCTGGATAAAAGCCAGCATCATTTACCCAATAAAACAAATTATGCTTGTTTATTCTCACTGTTGGATTGATGGGCACAGGCCAGTTCCCTTGATGGGACTATTGGAATAAGTATCAGGACTGGTGCTAGGAACCAGGCAGCACGTCAAGTCTACTGGCAACCAAGGTCCTGAGGCCAACATGGGAGTGTTTGATGGTTTCTTCTGGGCAGGGTAATGAAGGGGACAGGAAGGAAGGTTATAGAGTGCCCATACTAAGCCCCCATTTTAGGGGAAGACCTCTGTTTGCCCCTGGGGCACAGGTAGGCAAGCAACAGTAAATTCAGGGCTTTTGTCTAAGGGTCAAAATATTTTGGCATTTGACTCACTATTGCTGTCTGTAAGCAGGTTACTAAGTCTCCTTCAGTGCACACTACAGAATGGGATTCATTACTTTTAGGGTGATCTTTCAGCTTTAAGATTCAAGAATTAGCTGAATCCACGAAGTCTCTCAACCTAATAATGGGCTAAGAGTCCATGAATCAAGAATCCAGGCTCCATGGTTTCTTCACAAGTCACCCTTGACCTTTGAGGACTAACCTAACTGTCGCCTTCCCAGCCAGGGGTCAGCGCCACAGGAAAGCAACTCTACCACCCACACGTACTTGGTGTGAGTGCCATTGATTAGGCTCAATTTGCCCACATGTGTGTGTACTTGCGAAGGGGCTCAAGTGAATATGGAGGGCATTTCAATACAAATTACTGTATTATAGCCTTTGCAAGATTGTTTGTTTGTTTTATTTTGATTTGCCTTGTTTTTGTTTTTTAACCACTTACAGGGTCTTAGAAATTGTCTATCAAGTTTCTGGATAGTCCTTCAAACTATTACTGAGTTTCTTCAAAGGCACAATTCTTTCCTCTTAAATATTCTCACCTATTCTCTTAACTCTGACCACACCTTTATTTATATATATATATATATATATATATTTTGGTTTTTCGAGACAGGGTTTCTCTGTATAGCCCTGGCTGTCCTGGAACTCACTCTGTAGACCAGGATGGCCTCGAACTCAGAAATCCGCCTGCCTCTGCCTCCTGAGTGCTGGGATCAAAGGTGCGCCACCACACCCAACTCATTTATATTCTCATAATGAATTTTATGTCTTAAGGTTATTATTGCTGTGATGAAATATGACCAAGGCAACACGGAGAGGGAAGGGTTTCTTTTTGGCTTATGTTCCCTCCTCATCACAGTTCTATACCAAAGGAAGTCAGGACAAAAACTCGAGGTGCGGGGCAGGAACCTGGAGGCAGGAGCTGATGCAGAGACCAGAGAGGAGTGCTACCTACTGGCTTGCTCCTAATGGCTTGCACAACCGACTTTCTTATAAAACTCAGGACCACCCATCCAGGAGCTGCACCATCCACCATAGGCTGGTCTCCCCCATCAATCATTAATTAAGAAAAATGCCCTTCAGGCTTGACTACAGCCTGACCCATTTATGGAGGTATTTTCTCAATTGTGGCTCCCTCCTCCTTGATAACTCCATCTGTGTCGAGTTTATGTGAAGCTAGCCAACACAAACACTGTTAAGAAATTTATCATATTAGATATAGTATATGATAATTATAAATTATAGTATATGATAATTATAAATTTATGTGTTTCTATCTTTTCATCAATAGTCAACAGCTTACCTCATTATTTCTACAGCCTAATATGTTAACAGTACTTTGCATGAAATATATATTTAAGAAATAATAGTAAAATAGTAAAAATAGGTACTTCTCTTCCCATTTTCATATATTTTAGGATATTTTTAATACCTCTTTGAAAATTTTGATATTATTTCTTCTTTTTAATCAACATACAATAATTATACAAAATAATGTGCTTCCCATTGACATTTTCATTTAAGTATACGATGTATTTTAAAGCGTATTTATGTTGTTGTGTATTTCTTTTAAGACAGGATCTCATATAGTCTAGGCTGTCTTCAAACTTGTGTACCTGAGCATGGCCTTGAACTTCTGATCCTCTTACCTCTCCCCATCAGGGACTGGGTTACAGGTGTCACCACTGTCAGATGGTGAGGTGCTTTTGATGGCGTTTGACTATTCTCATTTATCCTTTGTGTCCCTTGCTCATCACCCCACCTACCTCACAATGACAATCTGATGCTGTGACAGCGCCTCCTCTCCAGTCAACTGCAAGTGGGACTCCTTCGGCCCTTGGTCAGAATGCAATGGCTGTACCAAGACTCAGGTAGGCTCCTATGAAACTTTAGACTCACTGTTATGTGCAGGTATAACCACAACCAAATTAATTTTGAATGTTCATTAATTAGTGTTACTGTACCTTGATGCTTATTTTAGTAATTTTCAAGGAAGAAACCAGGACTTGTTTACAAAACGGTGTTATAATGTCATATCTTTCTTGAAAAATTTTAAAGCTTGCTTCTAACTAACACAGGCGGAAAGCTGAGGGTAACTCAGTAAACCCTTTATTAAACAGACAGGAATAGCATAAAAGAAAGCTCAGAATCTGTGGTTTTCTTCACCAATTTCAACTTTTCCTCCCATTTCAAACATCAGCAAACTTCACAAATAGAGACCAAGTATGAGGAAATCAACCATCTTCAATGTTTTTAATTTATTTCCTAAGTAGTGATATAAAATAAACCACTAGACTTGACCTGGATCTTGTACAATACTTTTAAAAATGTATTTTTTCTATATGTAATAATCATTGATGAGAATATAGAAATGTATAGTGAGAGAAAACAGCATTCAGAATTGTAACGAAAAAACCAAATATGCCACTGTTTTGCTATTTATCCTCCCCGCTTCCTTTCTCTCTGTGTTTATAGCCTTTATTTTATTTATTTTAACATTAATTTTATTATTGTTTCCTGAGAATTTCATTCACAAGGCTATATTTTCAACACTGCTTATAGTTTTAAAATGTATTGCTTTTTAGCCTTTGGGCTAAGATCAAGTATAGTTTTAAAGTATTGTTATCACCATTTTAAGTGATTATTTAAAATTGAAAGTAGTCGGGAGGCAGAGGCAGGTAAATTTCTGAGTTCGAGGTCAGCCTGGTCTACAGAGTGAGTTCCAGAACAGCCAGGACTACACAGAGAAACCCTGTCTCAAAAAACAAAAACAAAACAAAACAAAACAAAAAAACCAAAAAAAAAACCCAAACAAAACAAAAAACAATAAAATTGAAAATAGGTGCTTCTCTCATACAGTACATCATGACCACAGTTTTCTCTCCCTCCCCTCTCCACCTCACCTCTCCCCCAGATTCACTCCTTCTCCATTTACCATCAGAGAAGAGCAGGCATCCAAGAGATAACAGCCAAGCATGACAAAATAAGACACAATAAGACAAGGTAAAAGCCCTCATACCGAGGCCTGACAAGACAACCCGACAGGGGGAAAAGAGTCCCAAGCGCAGGCAAAAGAATCAGAGACACAGCTCCTCTCACTGTTAGGTGTCCCACAAAAATTAACAGTCATAACATTTATGCAGAGGCCCTGGGGCAGATCCATGCAGGCCCTGAGCTTCAGTCCCCGTGAGCCCATTCAAGCCTGTTTAGTTGATTTAGTGGGTCATGTTCTCCTGGTGTCCTACGTCCCCTCTGTCTCCTACAATTCTCTCCCCCCACCCCGCCCCCATCTTGTGGAGAGCTCAGGGAGGGACCTAATGGAGATACCCAACTTAGACTTTCTGCCTAATGTCTAGTTGTCTCTCTGTACCTGCTCCCATCAGCTGCTGGAGAAAGCCTCTCCGATGGCGACTAGACAAGGCATTGATCTAGGAGTATGGCAGAACATCATTAGGAATCATTTCACTGTGTTTGTTTGTTTGTTTGTTTTGGCCAATCATGCTTGGTTCTACCCTAGGCCCCTGGGCTACCCAATCTCCTGAATGGTTCCTGGCGTTCCAGGGTCAAGTGTGGGTTCCCTCTTGTAGCCTGGGCCTCAAGTTAAACAAGACATGGGTTGGCTGCTCCCCCAGGTTCTGCACCACCCTTATTCTAGAACATCTTGCAGGCAAGAGAGATTATACATTCAAGGTTTTGTGGCTGGCCATGGCTTTATATGGTATTAGTTTACAAAGTCTCAGCATGAATTTGTAACACATATATGAAGCTACATCTTACGCAACCTACCCATTTTTCTATTGTTTGATATTTAGGTTGTTTCCTTTTCTCTGTGTCCCTTTTCTTTTTTTCTTTTTTTAGGTTAGGACAGATGTAGCCCAGGATGGTCTCAAACTTATGATCCACTATATTCCAAGTCCTAGATCTATTTTTAAGCTATAAGTGAAACTTTAATGAACATTTTTTTTTTTTTTTATACAAAGAAATCAGTCATTTGTTCCCATAATCTTCTTAGGACACAATGTTTGTTTTAAAGGTTCTGAGCATTTGAATGGCTAAAAAGTTTAAATGGTTCAGTTTGGATAAAGTATATATTAAAAGTAAACTATTTCAACCCTTTATTATATTTAAAATTGTATCTGTGTATATGATGTATGTGTATAAGCATATGTGTATGTATATATGTATATGTATAGGCATGTATGGCCTACAGCACATGTGTAGAGGTCAGAGAACAATTTGTAATAGTCAGTTATCTTTCTTTACAATGCAGGTCTTGGGAATTAAACTCTGATTATCAGTCTTGGCAGCAAGTGCTTCTAAACACTGATCTATCTTGTCTTCCCTAAACTATTAAAATAACAGACATATCATGTCTTGATCTTTTGACTGACATCAGGCATAGAATAACAGCTCTATCACAGAAAGTGACTTTTGTCTTGAATTTTCTTCAGCATCACATTCTCCACCCATTTCTCTTGCAGTACTTGTTTGTGGTCAAACCCAGGTTATTGGGCATGCTGGACACACTCTACCATTGAGCTTTCTCCAAGCACAATCATCATCATCATCATCATCGCCATCACCATCATCATTTTATTTTTAAAATCAAGCCTTACACAGGCTGGCCTTGAACTCATGGTCAGCCTCCTGCTTCAGACTTCCAAGTGAAAGTGACGTGGCTATTGGCAGGAACCACACCATTTGACCATCATTAGTGAAGCATTCTTTTATTATCTATGTGGGTGCTATTTTCAAAACAAGTTATGCAAATGAGAAACTTGTCACTTAGCAAACATAATAGATGATGACTGATTTCAGAGGAGAGAAACACATAAAAAAACAGGCAAAAATTTAAAAGAAACAAAAAGTGCACCAGTAATTTTAATAATTTAAAAACCAAAATAAAATGAAATCTAGATAGAAAGACAGTGTTTTCATGCAAGTGATATTTTCTTTGATGAAGGTCATTGTGCAGTTGGTTTAACCCCTGTTGATGAAGCATACTTTTTATTCAGAAAGAGACAGGTGAAAATGAAAAAGGGTAGGAGGGTCAGAGAGCTGAGAACGACGCAGTAGAGAATGGGTGATCTGTAAGGGCCTGGCTGGCAACGTGGAGAAGGGGAAACATCCCTGTGTGAAGTACACAGTCTGTGTTCAGAACTCAGAAAAGGGCATGCAGAGAAGCTACACGTCTGGCAACTCTTCATTAGTTAAAAAGAGAAACTAAAACATTAAGAAACTTTACTTGGTCCCATTTCTTACAACTGTGATTTTAACTTCAATGCAGGGTTGAGGCTTGATAAAGACTCACTCGGAGTCCAAACTGCAGAGGGTGACCAGTTGTCCCAAGTCTACCCATTTCCAACTCAACGTAAGATGGAGGAGTAAATTTAAAATTGGTTTATATACTTATTATTGCTTGTTGATTGCCACTCAAGGTTTGACCTCTCTGGCAATGAGATGGGAGATGGGTGTCTTTTTGTTAATAGAGAGGGGTTATTTTAGTTTGGGTTGCTATTGCTGTGAAACACCAAAGGCAACTTGGGGAGGGAGGTGCTGATTTCACTCACAGTTCCATGTAACAGTTCATTATCAAAGGCAGTGAGGACAGGGACTGAAGCAGGGCAGGAACCTGGAGGGAGGAGCTGATGCCATGGAGGCCATGGAGGGATGCTGCTTACTGACTTGCTTAAAGCTAGGCTAGCCTGCTTTCTTAGAGAGCCCAGGACCACAAGCTCAGGGTTGGCAACTCGCACAAATGAGCAGGGCTCTTTCCCCATCAATCATTAATTACCAAAATGCCCCACAGCTGGAAATCATGGCAACATCTTCTCATTGAAGGTTCCCTCCTTTTAGGTAACACTAGCTTATGCAAGTTGACATCAAACTAGACAACACAAGGGGCAAGAACAGGAGGAGGCCACCAGCGGAGAGGGAGGACGGCAAAGAGCTTCAGTTTGTTTAAGCATTAGATCCATGGCTTCACACTGAATGTGGACCGAGCGAATTTTAGGACTACTTATGAATTTCTCACTCAGTTCGGCAACTTATTCCGTTTTTCTTCTTTTCTACAAGAGGTCTGCTTTTAAACATATTTCTCCTCCCAGAGCTCAGTTCTCCATCAGGGAGTAAAATCTGATTGTTATCATCCCTTAGCGTTTGTATTGCTCAAGATCATTTCGTAAACTTGGCCTCTACATCAGTACATTTCTGTTTATTGTTTTCCCTTGTCTCATTTCTTTCTTTTTCTAGAAGGCCCAACTCAAGTCAATGCTATCATGATTATTAAGGTTTCCTTAAGTTCAGTTCATCTTAACATTTCTGCCTATTCTCTTCCTTTTCCCCCAACAAAATGCATTTCATTTTTTTTCTTACTTAACTCCTACAATATACCTTTGGCCAAAATGTTATTCTCTATTGTAATATATTTCCTTTTCCAGGGAGTCACCAGGAAGGTTTCTCATCACTCAACAGTGAAAGTAAACATAGAGTTGGGAGCTCTCTATAAACAGCAATTCAACTGGCATTGAGCTCGTAGGATCACTGAGTTTTGAGGCTTTTACTCCTGTGCCACACCAGAACATGTTCTCGGAAAGTGCTTTTCAGATTGAATTAATTCTCAGATTTTATTTCTCAAGAAAATTTGAGATAACTAAAAGTTAGACTACAATGAGGTCTTCTGCTTTGTGTCTAGACTCGAAGGCGTTCAGTTGCTGTTTATGGGCAATATGGAGGCCATCCATGTGTGGGGAGTGCTTTTGAAACACAATCCTGCAAACCTGAACTGGGCTGTCCGACGGAAGAGGGCTGTGGGGACCGGTTTAGATGTTTTTCAGGTAATTTGTTTTCCGTGGGCTCAGCCTGCAAACTGTAAATTAAAATATCATTTGTTGATCTGCTTGATACATATTTGTTTGGATTGATATTGGCTTCCAGATTAATTTAACCCATGTATGGACAATATTTTTCTTATATATTAATACATGATCAGATAAACCACATAGTAGATACTGTCCATTCAAAATGCAAGAGAGAAATCTGATAATAAAAGTATGCATATTCTTTGGTATGTTGACTGAATTACTGTTTACTGAATTATTATATACATATACATATACATATACATATACATATACATATACATATACATATACATGTATGTATACAGGTTCCTCTGTCTCTGCTTCCTGAATTCTGGGCTTAATGGCGTGTACCACCACAACCTACAACATATTGGAATTTTAGGGACAGATTATTGGATAAAGAATTACTGTGTTAGAATTTTTCTTTTACAATTAGTTTTTAAGAATGTCATACAATATATTTTGATCGTGTTTTCCCCTTCTCCAAATCCTTATAGATCATCCCTACCTCTCTACCCACCCAGTTTCACGTTCTTCCTCTCTCAAAATAAAAAAACTCTCAAGTCAAGGAAAATAAAAGTCAAAAAGATAAATCCCATAAAACCATAAGAACAGAAGGCACACAAGAAAACATGGAGTGCCTTTCGTATTGGCCAAACTACTCCTGAAAACGAGGCCAGCCCTGTGCGGTTGCTATACTCAGTATCATCCCTCTGGAGAAAATATTTTTCCCTTTGTTAGTGGGTATAGATTGCAAATAGCTTCTTCATTAGGAAAGGGACCCTGTGCCTATTTTCCCTTCTCAGTGCTGAGACCCCATTTGACCTGAGCTTATGTGGGTCTTGTTCATATATATATATATATATATATATATATATATATATATATAGTCATATACATATGTTGTCATATATACATATATTTATTAGCTTTTTTTTTTCTACCTGGATACTATTTGCTGGAGTTATTCACCATACCTAGTTCTTAACAGTTTTTTTTTTTTTCACCTCCTCTTCTGCGTAGATCTCTGAGCCTTGAGGAGAGGGCTCTGATAAAGACATCTCATTTAGGATTGAGTGCATCCAGGCCTACAGCTGTTCTTAATAAGACTTGTAAAGCTCCTATTTTATTTTGAAACACAAGTCAGGTGATAGCTGCTTTGAGAAGCTTTTGCTAATCCCTCAGGTGTTAGAATTAATCGACAAATCACTTCTCACTGTGTATCTTACACTCTCTGCGATCCAAATTGGTGACCTGTACATCTCTTTGCACTTCTGTAGACATAAGCTTTATTTTGTTTATTTTCTCACAAAGTGCCTGGGGTATAGGCAGACTCGAAGCAGATGTTTGCTGCATTGCTTTGAGTGACATGTAGATTGAGCTACGTGTTATACTATAAAAATTTCTGGGCACTAAGCATCCTTTGAATAGAGGAAGAACGCCCTCCATAGTCCAAGGGATATAGATAGCTTTCAAAAAGGGATAATATTTAATTTGGTATTTGAAGAAACATCAGCGAGGAATAGAGAAAATCCTAGAGAAAGATGTATATCATTGAGATGACAGGAAACTTGGACTTGTATTCATGCGAATGGTTCAGTATGCTGTGGGCATAGAAAGATGGTCCAATATTCTGAGAGCATAAGGAAAAGTCTGGGATGATGCTGGGGAGCAAGACAAGGCCAAGATCATCTTGTATCCAGTAGTGCAGTGGTTCTCAACCTTTCAAATGCTGCACGTCTTTAATACAGTTCTTTACGTTGTGGTGACCTCTGACCGTAAAATTATTTTCATTGCTATTTTATATCTGTGATTTTCTACTGTTATGATTCATAATGTAAATATCTGATATGTGACCCCTGTTGTTTGACCCCTGAAGAGGTCACAACCCATAGGCTCAGCACCAATGTGAATTCTTGGAATTCTGAGCTATCAGGAAAATGATGCTGATGTACAATGGCTTCTGTCTTCATTGTCGTCACTAGCAGCATATGGAAAGTTTGATGATGACCATACCATACATATTTCTTTCTCAGCACCAGGAAGTATTCCACAGAGTAGATGCTGAAAAATGCTGAGTTTCAACCTTCTGATCCAGTTTGCTTTAAAAAATTACACGTTAATCCCTGAGAAAAACATGTTTGCCATCTTGGTTAACAATTACAGAAAAAAAAAAAAACAAAGTTGAGAAATAGAACAACAATCCGTTTCACCAGTAAGTACCATTGTGTGGAAATTGGAAGAGGTAGTCAAAAATGTGCAATGAAAATGCTTCTTGACTCAGGACTTTTGGGTTCAGGTCTATTTTCAATTTGCACCCAGGGAAGGTGAAAATCAGTTCTGTATTCTTCAAAATGGAGACCAAAAACCATCACCAGTTCTTTTCTAGACAATCTGAGGGTTTGTCTGAAACCCACACTTGTCTACGAGTGTAGCGCTGGGGTGATGCCAGACCATGTTTCTCCCTCCTCCCTCTTTCCCATCCAGGTCAGTGCATCAGCAAGTTATTGGTTTGCAATGGGGATTCTGACTGTGAGGAAGACGGTGCTGATGAAGACAGATGTGAGATTGAGGGTAGCAGACCTTCGTGCGACATTGATAAACCTCCTCCCAACATAGAACTCACCGGTTGTGGGTAAGGTGCTAAGTGGCCTTCCAAGAATACTGATGGGTTGTAGTTTTTACTTTTGTTCTGTTTTATGGTTTGATGAGTCTAATAATAAGTTACCCAATGGCTGAGACATCTTTGCCGCATCCTGCTTCAATTAAAATTTCATAGCTGAATACCTATAGGTGCGCGTAGTAAGATGGAGAATGAGCCATTTGGCTCTAGCTACACCTCAGTTTAGCACTGAAAGTCTCACACCATGGGAAACCTCTCATCCGCAGGGAAATCTGGACAGTTGGTCCCCTCTAAAGGGAGGAAAAGGAGGAGAAGGAGAGAGAAACAGAGAGAGGGAGAGAGAGAGAGAGAGAGAGAAGAAGAAGGAGGAGGAGGAGGAGGAGGGAAAGAGGAGGAGGAGGAGGAGGAGGAAGAAGAAAGAGGAGACTGGAAGGGGACAGAGCTGAAAGTGAAACTATCAAGGAATTATTTTTGAAATTTTGGATCAAGTCAATTGCAGGCTTCTATTTTTCTAAAATAATCTACCTTACAAAAATCAATGCATATTTTCCTATAACATCTTCAAGTTTTTTAACAGAAAAACAGGGCAGTGTTACTTTACGTAATCCTCCTCGCTGTGCTAAGAGAATCAGCTGGAAAATCATTGTGGAAGGCAACCTCTCCTCCCCGGTAACCTTAGTTGTATTGGTTTTATCTATAGAATCAATTCTAAAGCACCCGTTGCCATAGATACAAAAGGCCCGTGCTTCCTGAATAGGTTCTCAGACTGACAGGGTGTTGGATTTCCTCTGCTGTTAGTGTTAGCTCTTCTGTCATCAGCAGGAGATGGCTAATGGGAGGGAGGCATTAGGTTTTGTTCTCTTTTACGTGGCTTCCTAGGTGGTAAACTGTAGAAGATATTAATGACTGATGTCTAAAGCCTTTAATCATTTCCTCCACCCCAAGCAGGTACTAGTTCTGTTTTTCAATCTCTACACCCTACCCCTCCTTCTTCCTTTCTCTCCTCCTCACAGTTACGATGCAGTTACTGGCCAGTGTAAGAGAAGAGTCATCAACACCAAAAGTTTCGGTGGTCAGTGCAGGAAAGTGTTCAGCGGGGACGGAAGAGATTTCTACAGACTAAGTGGAAATATCCTCTCTTATACATTCCAGGTACTTAATTATACCAATGTGGTTAATAGTCATCTGTGACATGTCAGCGATCATTGTATACATCAAGATTTTGGAAGCTGGGTTGTGGTGGCGCACACCTTTAATCTCATGGTATTTGTTTAGAATTTGTTGACCTAATATATGGTCAGTTTTGCAATGTTTTAAAATTTTATATAATTATATAATATACAAATATTAAAATTTTTATTCCTTTTTTTTTTTTTTTTTTTTGGTGAGAATGCTTTCAACCTCTCTATGCATAAAGCTTACACAAATGAGTTGGAGTTTCTTTGGGTTATACAACCTGCCACTCGAATCATCGTTTTGTAGGGTCTGCACAATGAAACTTGCACCTGTTTGTATTTGAGCGTGGTCATAGGTCCTTGTTATCCACGTGGGTCCTACCTGACTGTGCCTCTTTGTTTTTGATCGGAGTATCCTTTTGCACCAAACTCCTGCTTCTTGGATGCATCTGTTGTGCTCATCCTATTTTTTTTTTTTTTGGTACTAGCACAAAATCTGCTCATACAAACTACTAAAGGGTTTGGATACTTTCCTGAGGATTTGGGTAGAGGAAGAGGGTTTTGTTTTGTTCTTTTTTAGTACAGTACTCTGAATATATTCCATCCATCCATCCCTCCCAGTTCATACCCAGACCCCCAAAATTCTCCCCACAGCCTCGCCAAAGTGGAGTTTCTAGTCTCACTCTGTCTTAACCTCTTTGTTGATGTCATCTCCCAACCTTCTTGCTCCTTTCTTTCCCTTACCTCAGAATTCCCTGCATTTCGAGTTGAGTGATCCTTACAATTAACTCTCAGATTTGTAAACGAGAACTGCTCTTGAGACAGAAGGACCTTCTGCTTGCTCACATTATCTTTATATAGAAGCAGCTCTGACCCCGAAACACTAAGTGTCAACCTCCAGCTTATAGTAGAATGAGCTGTTTTTTTGTGAACACGTATTAAATCATGGAGTGTTTGGTCAAGGAGGACAGGGATGGTGAAGGTGCAGAGAAAAAGAGAAATAAAAATGAATACTATAGGGGGTGGCTATGATACAAGTGCATGGAATGTGTGCATGGAAATGCAACCATAAATCTAAAATGATTATGCAGTTACAATGTGCTAAAAAAAAAAATTCTTGAGCCAAGTGAGTGGGACATAAAACAGATTTGAGAAACAGCTGTAGTCACCAAGGTTTGAATATTTACTGTGTATTTGTTCTCTTTTAGGAAGAACAATCTTTTAAGATTAAATTCTTGTACTATTCTTAGTTCTATAAGATAATATTTCGCTATTTTGTCATGTATAAATTGAGGCTTAGATGACTTCAGTCTATTGCATATTACCACATTAAAACCTTGAAACCTAGATCAAGAGAGTCGAATTCCACAGCCCTTTATTATTCTGTCATAGTTTGTTTTCTCCATTTCTTGCCTCCAGTTTCTTTTTCAGTTCTAAATTCTATATAATGAATAACAACAAGTGTTGTAATGTAACCTCTGACTAGGAGGAAGAACATGAGATATATGCATGTGGATCCTAGTAATTATTGTCCAACTTCCATTCCTGGGAGGATATGTTACTAATTCTTTCATAATTATAATGGAGAGAAATTGCATATAAATTTTCAGAGGGGTCAAATTTAGAGTGTTCCAGAGAAAAGGAAATAATGAGGAAGACTATTTCTGAGTTAGTCAGAAGGTAGGCAGGCTTGAAGACTGTGACTTCTGAAGAGAATGATTTAACCACAGCATGATCCTGACATTTCCTCTTTCTCAGCTTGGCTTGGTTTGGGGATTGATGTCGGAAATGCCTTGCCCGTCACTGAGAGTGAAGGTGTTTGTCAGAAGTAGAGGGAAATTATAGCCTGTTGCTGAGTGCAGAATAGCAATGATTTGCAAATCCAGCCTGGGGGAATCGAGGCGGAAGCAACAGGCAGTGAGCCAGTCATCTGAGTGCTAAATGCAGCTGTGGAGATGGGGCAGCGAGAATCCCCAGAGTTCAAATAAACCGACCAAAGGCTCACAGGTCAATTCTCCACAGGGTAGAGGGTGGCTTTTGACTTCCTTGGGACATGCATACTAATAAGAATAAAACACGTATGATCTCTTACAAGCTGCGCATTGGTTATTAACAATGTTGTCTCTTAAGGAAAACCTGGTTTCTTCATGACTAAGGTGCATACTTTGCTATACACATTCTGTGCTTCTTCCTATTTTCACACACCAAAGTCCACTGAAAACCAAGCACATGTTAGGTCTCTTGAGTGGCTTCGGATGGTGACAATTGGCTTCCTTCATTCTCAGCATGTGACAAGTTGTAGATGGATGTTACTTATAGACCACTCTGGGTAAAGGTCATTGATTCTCTTGATTTTGGTTCTGAATATATCTCATAGTTCATCATTTGCTTGAAGAGAGACCTCCCCCCTCCCACGCACGCGTGCGCGTACACACACACACATACACACACACACACACACACCACACACGCACGCACGCGCGCACATACACGCATGCACACGCGTGCGCGCGCACACACACACACACACACGCATGCACGCACAGGAATAGTGACATAGGCACCTTTAATGCTATCTATATGAGGATGATACCGAAGATTGTTTGATCTACACTCTAATCTGGAATAATTGGGGCAGTGAGAAAAATAGTTCTCATGTGAGAACTTTCATATTCTAGGCACCGTTGCAAGAATTTCATGTGGATATTTTTTCCCCATGGACATTTTTTCTTATAAAAATTGATTGTAGCTAATATAAATAGCTCAAGTTTAAAATTATTCAAATCCTGAAACTTCTGGAATAGTGACAAAGAGTAGAAAATTCCACCCCCTGAAACTATGTTTCATGCACAAAGTATAAAAAAAAATCATATAAAAATTAACTTTAGACCATGTGTACAAGTTATACATGAAACAAAAATATATTGTGTGTTTAGACATGTCTTACTCCCAATATATCTCATTATATATGCAAGTAAACTAAGATAAAAATATCTGAAACCCAATATACTTCAGTTCTAAACATTATGAGTATATGCCAGGGTCCAATACTGGTATTGACATGAAATATTTGTGTAGCTTTCCATCTATGTATTTATAGGCTTATATAATATATAATCTATGCATTTATAGCTGCTTATTTTATAAATATCTATGTGATTTTATAATAGCTTTGGTTGTAATGCGAATGACAATAGGAGAGAAGAACACATGAAAAAATAGTTGAGTAAGAGGCACTTCTCAGTAACGAAAAGGAGTTAAAACCTGTTGAAGTAAAGAATGAAGGTTATGAATGATCAGAAAAAAGAGAGGGAAAGAAGAGAGGAAAGAAAAAAGGTTTTTGATGACTATTAAGGGGTTTCTGGTATGGTTATAGAAAGATACAGTTTACTGAGAGAACAAGAAGAAATTTTCATAGAAAAGCTGCTGGTCGAGGAAGAACTGTGAAGTCTAACCTGAAATGGGAAGGCAGTAAAAAGAAAGTGAAAAATACTAATAGCAAGAGAGGATAAGTTGAAGAACAGGTCTCTATGATTTTGAACGATGGCTGTGTCAACAATAAAATAATGGTCAGAAGATCTTGAGATGTTAGTGTGTGGGATGTTTCGATTAGTGATTGGGAGCTGCCATTTGAGGTGGAAGAAGAGGGAAATTAACAAGATCTTACTATTTTGAAGAAAGATAATTCTGCAGCCAAGTGCAGATGACACAGAAATGAGGAGAAACCAGTTGCACTAATGCAGCCAAGAGTATCATTTGCATCATCAGGAATCAGAGATTCTTGTTGTACACATGAAGGTGGGAAAAAGAAGCAAAACATTTTAGATTCTTATTTCTCATAAGAAATCCAAATAAAAGTAACTTAAATATTGTTTATCTGAAACCAAATGGTCAGAAGCAGTGTTGTGGTTGAGGAATCTGTCACATTTATTTTATTTCAATTTTGTGTGTACGTGTGCAGTTGTGCATAATGAAAATAGTATTGGAAGAAAATTAAGTAGTTAAAACCTATCTCTTCGGGCAGTGGTGGCGCACGCCTTTAATCCCAGTACTTGGGAGGCAGAGGCAGGCAGATTTCTGAGTTCAAGGCCAACCTGGTCTACACAGTGAGTTCCAGGACAGCCAGGGCTACAGAGAAACCCTGTCTCAAAAAACCTAAAAAACAAAAAACCTATCTCTTCTTATTTTCTGCATTTAGCATGTGTGCATGTGAAACAAAAAACATGTTTCATTATAATACCTTTCTTCTTTATTATTTTCTTCCTTTTGAGATTGTTTTACTTTGTAACTCTGGCCTGGAACTCACAAAGTAGCCTAGCCTCAAGTGTGCCATGATCCTCAGCCTTTGAAGTGACGTATTACCCATGTGAGCTACAGTGCTTGCATCATGACATTTTCTTTTTTTTTTTTTTTTGGCTAATATTTTTTTTTTATTATTATTATTTTCTTTATTTACATTTCAAATGCTATCCCGAAAGATTCCCAT
>NC_034600.1:52009848-52028692 GCF_900095145.1 Mus pahari | reverse complement strand
GAATGTGACTGCCCTTGCATTTGGAGCATAGATAATTAGAATTGAGAGTTCATCTTCGTAGATTTTACCTTTGATGAGTATGAAGTGCCTCTCCTTGTCTTTTTTGATAACTTTGGGTTGGAAAAAAATTTGGAATGCTTCACAAATTTGCATGTCATCCTTGTGCAGGGACCATGCCAATCTCTGTATCGTTCCAGTTTAATATATGCTGCCGAATTGAGCATGGGATATAAACTTCTGATAGTCATACCCACACCATTGAATCCAACAGTATAATACTTCCCTTCACAAACATCATTTAGGGTGGCTGCATAATCTTCTATTCTTTTCAGTGTCATGTTGGAAATTCCTCATTTTCATCTCTTTTGTTCTGTCTGTGTTTATTAGTGCTTCGATCACAAAAACAGATGGGTGTGAGATAGAAATGCTTGCAGAAGGTGCACTTCTTGTTGACTAAGAAAAAGTATGCCATTCTCTAGTGCTGAAGCCTGTAGCTCTGTGGTGTGATTGTATGGATCTGAGGCTGCATGTCCTTTGTGCAGGAGATAGCCTAAAGCACTCACCCTCATGCTTCCCACAAGAGTCTTGCTCTACTCATGGCACTTGGAAGCTTTTGGGCTTATACCAGTTTGATGCAAGAGAAAATCCAGAAGAAACAAGTCAGTTTTTCTCTCCATGAAAGACACACCTAGGCCCCATGTAACTAAATTGTAGTTTGTTTTAAAATTCCAGTGGAAAAAGGTTATTGAACGTTAGCATTAATCCAACAGAATCAGGAAGTTTAAACTAGTATCCTGTCACAAAATCAAAAGAATCTAATTGTTTCACATTACCCATCTGTTTCCCTGTTCTTCCATGTGGAAAATTAAGAGTTAAAGGCTTAGTTCTCTGTTGGTAGAGCTGTATGGATTTGGTTATTTTTGGGCTAAATTCTTAGTAAAGAAAATAAGTGAAAAAACGAAATAAGTCTGTACCCATATGTGCTTTGTGAATTGCTTGGAGTTAACTGTTATTGATACTCCAGGTCCTGCTCATCTATAGTCGGTGTCTTAGAACACTGTCTACAGTCAGGCCTGACTTAGATGTGAGTCATAGCTGTTTTGTCTAAGTGCAGAGATTTGTGTTCATGTGAGACTGTGTGAAGAAAACATGCATCTTAAAAGATAAAACAGAAGCATCTTGAATATATGTCATCCCTATAGTAAAAATTCTTCTTTTCCGTTTAGGTGAAAATACATAATGATTTTAACTATGAATTTTACAACAGCAGTTGGTCTTACATAAAGCACACATCCACAGAGGGAAATTCATTTTATTCACGGAAGGGCTTTCTTTCCCGCTCATCGAATCAACAAACTCACGGTTCAGAAACAGAGAAAATCGACATGACAACGGTTAGTTTGAAACTTTAGCTATTGTTTCTTCTGTTTTTAGCTAGTTTCCAGCGTTATTATCATTTGTTATTATCATCAAAAGTACTTGGCGTTTGATTTACATTAAGGCAAAGATAACTTCTTTAAGAGAAGGGGATCCCAGACCACCAGAAAAATCGAATTGTGTGACTAGAATTGGCAGCTGATCACGACGATGGATAGGGAACTATCTTTTGTATTGTGTTTTCTTCCACCTGAAACATCATTTACTTTTTCTCTTTCCAGAAGAGTTATACATTGTTGGTTGTTAAGAACACTGTGGAAGTGGCCCAGTTCATTAATAATAATCCTGAATTTTTACAACTTGCTGAGCCATTCTGGAAGGAACTCTCCCATCTTCCCACTCTGTATGACTACAGTGCCTACCGACGGTTAATCGATCAGTATGGGACACATTACCTGCAGTCCGGGTCTTTAGGAGGAGACTATAGAGTTCTATTTTATGTGGATTCAGGAGGTTCCCAAAAAAGTGGTATGGTATTAAAAATGTTATCTAAAGCATTTGAAGAGTTTTAATGGGAGAATATATGTGGTTAAGTTAAACTTTTAAGCTTTAAAATTCAATAGAGATTTAAATTGCAGAGGAGTCCAAAATTACAGGCATCTATTTTACTGTACTCAAATTCTCACATGATTTAAGCAGTGTCTGCCTACTCCTTTGAATAATGTCGAGCTAAATCATTACCATTATCACCCGTCTCTAGAGGATGTTAGATTTTTATAATAACGTTATAATCTTTCCCATTTCTCGGATTTTATTTAAAAGTACATGTTTAAGTTAGCTTACAAAGTAATGGATTTATTATGCATCTTCATACATATCTTTTTATTTATCCCCCTCATCTATGGTCTTTTCTTTGTACCCAATGTCCTTCTCACTTAGCTCTTTGCACCTCCTCATGTCCCCTTCACCTCCCTGTCACATAGACTCAATCAGTCCCCATCCCCAATACTTCTTTTTCTTTCAGAGACCCACATCTAGTCCTCGCTTTTCTTTCTTCTTACTCACGTGTCTTAGTTAGAGTTTCCATTGCTGTGAAGAGGCACTATGACCAGAGCAACTGTTATAAGGACAACATTTATTTGGGGCTGGCTCACAGGTTCAGAGGTTCAGTCCAGTATCATCAAAGTGGGAGCATGGCAGCATCCAGGCAGGCATAGTGAAGGAGGAGCTGAGAGTTCCACATCTTCATCTGAAGGCGGCTAGGAGAAGACTGACTAGGCCCTCTTGGTTAGGAGGAGGGTCTCATTGCCCACCCCGACAATGACACACTTACTCTAACAAGGCCATACCCACTAATAGTGCCACTCCCTGGGCCAAACACATTCAAACCACCACATCTCCCCACATTAATTTTCCATTAATTCATCAATTTTTTTTATTCACTTACATCCTGATTACAGCCTCCCTTCCCTCCCATTCCTCCCAACCCCTTTCCCCAGCACTCCCTCTTCTCCTCTGAGAAGGGAGAGGCCCCCTGGGTACCAACCCACTCTGTCATATCAAATCATTGCAGGACTAGGCACATCCTTTCCCACTGAGGCCAGACAAGGCCCCCTAGTTAGGGGAACAGGATCCATAGGGGGGTAATAGAGTCAGGGGTAGCCCCTGGCCCTCTCCCCACATTTAAATCTAGGTCTCTCATACAAAGGAAAAACGATTAGTACCTGTCTTTCCAATTTCGGCTTGTTTCACTGAACACATGTTTTCTAGTTTCTTCAGATTTCCTGCAAATGTCATGATTTCACTATTTTTTCTTTTCCAGCAGAATAAAATTCCATTGTGTTTATATACATTTTCTTTATCCATTTATCTGCTGATAAACATCTAAGCTGGTATGATATCCTTCTATCATGTAGTGAATAATGCCACAACAAACATGGATGTGCATGTATCCCTCAGTGTATTGACATAGTTAATCCTAGGATATAGGAGTACCAGGAGTGGTTCAATCCTGTCTTCCATTGTGGCTATACCAGTCTACATTCCCACCAGTAATGAGCAGGGTTCTTTTTTTCCTTAAGGTATCCAGAATTTGTTGTCAAGATCAGACAATATTTCTTAAGGAAAAGCAAATGAACAATTTATTGATAATCTTTCTGGTTTCACTAGTCACCGACTCATAGGCTCTACTGTTGTGCTATATACTTAGCCTTTACAATACCCAAATATGAAAGCAGCCTTCATGTCCATCAACACATGGATAGATTCTTGATGCATCAGGGTTTTTTGGTTTTAGTTCCTGATCTTGACACTTAGGAAGAGTTCATTGTCAATCCTCAACTCCCTTGGAGCCGACTCTCGACCTGTTCCACCAGGACTTGTAGAAATCTTATTTTCTTTGGCTTGTAACCCCCAAGCAAACTGCCTACAAAAGAGGGCTACCTTGCTCCCAATTCCTATCATTAGGAACCATAGATATTGACAGAGAGGTCAAGTGAGTTGGGCCAAGAGTTTAGGAATTAATTTGTGTAGTTCAGCTTTTAGAATCTCCAGTGAGTAGGAAGCCGCCATACTCTTGTGATCATCTATTTGTCTGATTTTTAAGAAACTGACCATGAGTGGGTGAAAGATGTCTCTTTGAAGTATCCAGTTTCTGCTACTTCTTTATGTGACACTTACTTGGGATGATGCCCTGTCCCCACCCTCTCTTCAGCCAAAGCTAATAGGAGAAAAATAAGAAAAACCCAACTATCCTCTATTCTGAACGTTGCCTTTAGAGAGCTCTTGAAACTGAGTATTTTGTTACTCTTAGCAAATGGCCTCAGCAGCTGGAAACTACTCCTGGCCGTACTCTTAAGAAGGTTTTTAAGGAACACAGAAACTAAACACTTGGCTTTTGCATTTTTTTCCCCCAGATGCTCAGTCAAAGAGGGATAATACATGTTCGTCTGAAGACTTTAAGTTTCTTTTTATATCATCATCATCACGCAGATGTGAGAAACTGCTAGAGGATGCCAAGTCAAGTTCAGGTAAATGAGAAAGAGTTCAATTTGCATTACTAGTTTAGCTTTGATCATTCTTAGAATCAATTAAGTTTTGGTCTCCAGGGCTTTTTAATCTTTAGCTGGTTGGTATTCTGCTTAAAAAAAGAGATCTATTTGATTATTTTTGTGTCTTGCTTTATTTTTTAATTATTGTACTATTTTTACTTTATTGATATAGTTTCTTATTATGTTACTAATCTAGCCTTGAACCCGTGGGCTCGAGTGGTTCTTTTGTTGCCAGAAAATTAGGGGGCCTCGTTATACACGATATGGTAACAGGGAAATTAGGGCCTCTTTAGATTCCTAGTATTGTTCATTGAAGAATTTAAAAATGGACTGAATAGGAAGCTTGTGAGCAATATTATTAGAGTTTGAAAGAAGGCAATAGGGAAGGCAGGCTGTAAATCAGCAGCTGTTACAGGAGAGTTTATGGAGAAAAGGAGGAGAGAAAGCCGTGCCTTTTGAGCATGTTCCACAGAGGAGGAGCTACATGCTCTGTCTAGTTTCAGGTTCTTGGTCGTGATAGCAGGGTAGGAGTTTGATAAAGACATCCTATATAGGACTTAGTTCTCCAAAGTCTTTCACTCTCAGCACACTGTCCAGTTGTGGGTCTCTGTGTTAATTCCTATCTACTGTAAGAAGGAGCTCCTCTGTTGAGCTTTGAACATTTATGTGCTTAGTAGTATGTTATCAGGAGTAATTTTATTGCTATGTTCTTTTAAGAGGATAAAATAGGTTTTCTGTTAGGCCAAGACCTGAAGTTTCAGGTTCTTAGTCATGATAGCAGTGTCAGGTATAGATTCCTTCTCATGGAATGGGCCTTAAATCCAACCAAAAAGTGGTTGATTGCTACCATAACCTTTGTGCCACTATTACACCAAACTATCTTGCTTGTGGTTTTCGGGTGTAGGCTGCAAACTGAGTGACATTGGTGATTACCTTTCTCCTTTAGTAGTCTACAGAGCACCTTTCACCACAGTGAATGCCAGTCAGTAGGAGCAAAGATTTTTAGGTAGGCGTCAGTTCCAATTCTCCATGCTTGATAACATAAAAATATTGTATTCAGCAATAGGGCCTTACCATCATGGTGTGGAGAGTAACCCACAGGCCTTTGCAATAGCCTGTGACGTGTGTGTGTGTGTGTGTGTATGTATGTGTGTATGTCTCTGTGTGTGTATGTATGTGTGTGTGTGTGTGTGTATGTATGTGTGTATGTCTCTGTGTGTGTATGTATGTATGTGTGTGTGTGTGTGTGTGTGTGTGTGTGTGTGTGTGTTTCCATGGGGCTGCTTTGGGCACCAACTCAACAAGATGTGACTTGAACTGGAACTGGAGGTGTTACTTTGAGACGTTTGAGATGTCTAGTTGGGTCATTTTCTCTCCAGCTATTTAGTGGTTCCATTAATATTCCTTTCATACACATGTGTATCTTGGGAAGCTTCAATAGTAGATTTCCATGCTCTTTTTTTTTTTTTCTCAAATGGCCTTTGGTGTTAGTTTCCCTCCCTCAGATTCCCTCCCTTACCCTTCTCTCTCTTCCCTCACCTGATTTAATCCTTTTATTCTAGTTTCTCCTTTATCTCGCCACAATACTACATTCTATTTCCCTTTCCTTGGGAGACCCTCTTCCCTCTTCTTGTCCCTAACTAGGCACCTAATCTCCGTGATTATTCAGGTTGTAGCACAACATATCAAAAACTGAAATGCTAACATCCACATGTAAGAGAAAAAAATGCAGTATTTGTCTTTTGGGCGGGTTACCTCACCAGGGATGATTTTTCTAGCTTGATGCATTTACCTGTAAATTTAATTTTTCTTATCAGCCGAATAATATTTCATTATGTAAATAGATTACATTTTCATTATCCATTTGTCTGTTGATGAACATCTAGATTGTTTCCAATTTCTAACTATTATGCGTAGAGCAGCAATGAACATGAATAAGCAAGTGCCTCTATAGTAAGGTATAGGGTCCTTTGGGTATATACAGAGTTCTTTGGGTATATGCCCAAGAGGGGTCTAGCTAGATCTTGAAGTAGTGCTATCCGCAGCTTCCTGAGGAATCCCCACACTGATTTCCATAATTACTAAACAAGTTTGTGCTTCTACCAGCAATAGATGACTGTTCATTATCACCAGCAAGAGTTGTTCATTGTTTTTTTTTTTATTTTTTTTTTTTTTTTTTGCTGTTGTTTTTTTAAAAAATAATTATTGATCTTGGTCATTTTGGATTGAGTTAGGTGACATTTCAAAGTAGTTTTAATTTCTACTTCCCTGATAGGTAAAGATGTTAAACATTTCTTTGTTTTTCAGACACATGTTTCATCTTTTTAGAATCGTCTGCCCAATTCTGTATACTATTTTAAAATCATTTTTTGATGTTCATTAAAAAAGTTCTTTATACATTTTGGATATTAACCCTCTATTAGATGCATAATTGGTAAAATTCTTTCCCCATTCTGTAGCCTGCCACTTTGTCTGAATGATGTGATCCTTCCTTTTCAGTTTCATGAGGTCTCATTTATTAATTGTTAACAATTATTAATCTGTTAACAGCACTCTGTCCAGAAAGTCTTTTCCTGTGAAAATCATTGGACAGCCATTCCCCACTTTTCTTTTCTATCAGATTCAATGCATCTGGCCTTCTGTAGAGGTCCCTGATCCACTTGAGTTGTGCTTTGTGTGGGATAAGTACAGATCTATTTACATTCTTCTATATGCAGCCATCCATTCTAATCAACATCATTTATTGAAGATATTGTCTTTTCTCTAGCATGTATTTTTCAGTTTCTTTGTGAAAAAAGTCAGGTGTTTGTACATGTATGGAATTATGTCTAGGTCTTCAGCTTGGTTACATTGTTCAAAGGATTAGTTTTCATGCAATATCATGCTGTCTTTATTATTATAACTCTGTAATACAAGTTGAAATCTGAACTGGCTATGCGTCCTACAGTTCTGCTCAAGATGTGTGTGTGTGTGTGTGTGTGTGTGTATGTGTGTGTGTGTATGTGAAGTGGAAGACTGTTGGAATTTAATGGGTATTGTCTTGAGTCTATGGATCGCTTTTGGTAGAATGGCCATTCTTATAATGTTATTTTTACCAATTCATGATCATGGGAGTTCTTATCTTCTGGTGATTTTTTAAAAATTTCTTCAACATCTTAAAGTTTTTACTATATGAATCTTTCACTTGCTTGCTTAGAGTTAAAGATCTTCCAAGATGGCTTATTATTTTTTATTTTATTTTATAGAAGGTGATGCTTCCCTGATTTTTTTGGTCAGTCTATTTGTCTTTTGTATTTAGGAGAGCTACTGATTTATTTTGTGTGTGCGTGTGTGTGTGTGTGTGTGTTATTTTTTTGTGTCCACTACTTTGCTGATAATGTTATTCAGATCAGCTGATGTAGATTATATAGCTGTGGTGTTAAGGAATTTGAATTTGATTCCAGTAGCTGTTGGACACCACTAGAAGTCTGAACGCAGGAGTAAAGAAGTGATGGTTTATATAAGTATAAGCTGTAGAGAAGGAGGAGAGGAATACAAATGACCCTTTAAGGTGAGAAGCAAAGAGATGGAGAGTAAAAGAGTGAGAGGCTAACAGGGAAGTGCTAGAAACATCAACCAAGTCAAGTTGGCCAAGAGCAGATGAAAGCATCCATTGGGTTCTGAGACTACAGCTTATTTCCATAAAAGCAACAGGTTGTGTAGCAGGGGATGGGGTGGAAACGAGATACCCATGCCTTCTGTAAGGTAGCAGCCTTGGCAGAATTAGAGCTTGAATATTCTTGGGGATGAGGGTAGAGATAGGAATGAAGGCTGACCTCAACCGCTGTGGTGCTCAGTGAGGAAGCAGGGACCTTTGGGGGCAGTCCTAGGCACCAAGACCATGGAGGTGACAAGACCAGGGATATCATTCTGTTCAAAGGAATTGATGTGGTCAAAGAACAGTTTTTTTCTTTTCATTAAAAAAAAAATCAATTAAAGAATAATTAAGTCATCACCCCTTCCCTCTCCTCCTTCCAGTTCCTTCTACACTCCTCCCACCCAGCCCCTCCCACTATCCCCCTCAATTCCAATGATATGGAAAAGTAGCTCTCTGGATGCCAAGGTGGAGAGAGAAGGTCTTGGAAGATGTTGACATTTGGTGTTCGAGATACTGTCAACAGAGCTCTGCTTGCTGACTTTAGTCTGCATTTAATAAACATATAGCACTTATTTTCTTCCAGAATAATTCTGAGTGCTTTACAAAAGCGAACCAGTGCACTCCTCCTATCTACAAAGTACTTAGAATTTATATTCTCATTTTATACACAGACACATTGGAATACACAAAGGCCACCAGAGATCACAGCTAGCAAGAACCAGATGTGAGATAGTAGACTGCACGGAATCTGGCTCTTTGTTGTTTGATTTGCCACGTGATCTCAGAGGAAATGCCTTAGCCAGAGCAGAGGGTTCACAAGGTCTGGAGGCAGAGCACGAATGATAAAAAAAAAAAATGGCACCAATTTTGTAGAACCTGCTCATAACCTGGTGTGTCAGTAAGGCGATGGTCCCCAATCTTTCTTGCCCTTGGAGATCACTGGGGAAAGTAGGGTGACAGACGTAGATTCAGACGCATTTCCCTTAGAGAGTCTCTTCTAGGTCTATTCTGAGCTCAGAACCCTGCAGGCACCACCGCTGGGGGTGATGCAGTAGCCCAGGGTTTCCTGCATTTAAAAGGCTACTATTTGCATATCAAACCAGGGTTAACAATGGGAATGAGGCACTCAGGTAATTTATTAAAAAATACCAGGCTTTCATAATTTCTCATGATAGAAGTACAGTGTGTTCATTTGACAAAATTGCAAAATTTGGACAGTTATAAAAAAAGGAAGTGGAAATCACTCAAAATGTGATCTGTAGGATTAGAAATGTCTAGTCACGACCTTTGTGAGAACCAATTTTTAGTGGAGATAAAAATACATCTAAAATTATGAGACACATAAATGGAAAATAGGAATTCAATTAGCATTCAAACTTTTCAGAACACTTTTCATGTTTTAGGTAATGTATTCCTGTTAATTAACAGCTTTTAAAAATTTGTTAATGTGCTAGACCCTGAACTCTTTTATCTTCAGCACTTAATCAAAAAGAATTTCAAACATAGAGAAAAATTTAAAGAACACAGTACTTGTTTACATATCTATTACCTATACATGACAATTATTCTTCTGACATTTTGTCACATATGCACATATTTATAATATTGACTGATTAGTTAGCAGGATCATTAAGCATGTGTTTCAAGTACTTTATGTTATTTATGAATTATTTGAAAGTAAGTTTCATCACGATACTTCATCCTTTAATGTATATATGATTTTTCTAATGATATTCTTCTGCAAAGCATGCATGATATTCTTACTGAACTAAAAAATTTAAAACTAGCAGTAATTTTATGGTTTCCTCTATATCAGTCTAGAGACGTTTTCTTCTTCTTTTTCTCCTTCTCATTCCTCTTTCTTCTTCCTTCTCCTCCTCTCTCTCCTCCTCCTTTTCCACTACTACTACCACTACCATTATTATTTAGACAGAGTCTATCATATCCTAGTCAATCCTTCAACTTGTTATGTAGTTGAGGGTGACTTTGAACTTCTGATCCTCTTTACTTCCCGAGTGAGTGCTGAGATAAAAAGGCTTGTTCTCCCACAACTAATCTTATGCAGTGTAGGTATGTGCACAGAGTTTTACAAGGGTTAACAAATGCTTTACTGACTAAACAATATCCCCAATCACCTACTTTTCTTTTCAATCCTAGTTTTTATGTCCACTGTGAGTCATGGCACAATTATGAGAAAAATGTAGAGACTTGCCATACCTTCCCCACCCTCACTGTTGTCATAGCTCCTGCAACAGTGAAGCAATTGCTAAGATTGAAGGAACTACACATAGATTACTTTTCATATAATAGGTATCAATACTATATGATACATATTGACATTAGTGTTTGCTCTTGGTGTTGTATATTTTAATGGGTCTTCTAAGGATGTTAGATGGATAATAACTACTGTAGTGTTGTATAGAATGGTTTAAATTCTCCAAAAATCCAGGCAGCCCTCGTACTATTGACTTTACGGTTCGCTTTTCTCAAGACGCCATAGTTTGATGGATTTTTAAAAAACATCTGACAGACTTGGGCTTTCACTTGACAGTTTCATTTTATTTGTGCATGCTGACTTACCTTCATCCATTTTACTTGTTTCCTCCGTTTCTAGGAAATAACGGCAGGGTGCTTCGAGGAAAGCCATTGGTCAGAGGTGGAGATTCTGGCTTTGTAGCTGACCTTAATTTCCTGGACCTGGATAATCCTGCTGGAAACAGACAGCGATATTCCTCCTGGGCCGGGTCTGTAACCAGACTTCCCACAATCATAAAAGAAAAGGTATGTGAAGCACTGCACGAAGCAGTGGGAGCAGTCATGTTTACTTGTGTTGGAAAATGAGATTACATCAAGGTGATTAAACAGAATTGGCTGCAATTAGCATTTTCCGAATTCCAATTATGCTTTATATAGTAAAATGAATATATACATGATAGTAAGAAACAGCCGATGTGGTTTATTTGTAGATCAGCAGTAAAGCTTATACATCCTGTAAATCCCAAGACAGTAATGAGGACATTTATATTTTATTTTTATTTTTAAATGCTTTCTATTTTTTAAAGATTTATTTATTTATTACATGTAAGTACACTGTAGCTGTCTTCAGATACTTTTTTGTCTCTCTCCACCCCCCCTCGCTCCAGCCCAAAGATTTATTTATTATATGTAAGAACACTGTAGCTGATACACCAGAAGAGGGCATCAGATCTCATTAAGGATGGTTGTGAGCCCAATGTGGTTGCTGGGATTTGAACTCAGGACCTTCGGAAGAGCAGTCAATGCTCTTAATTGCTGAGTCATCTCTCTAGCCCGACGTTTGTATTTTAACTTTGGCCCGAAATAGCCAAAACTTTACCTCCTTTGGTTTATTATCAACGTATGTGTGTGATATATGTATGTGGGCTCACACATGCTGTCGCTTGGAGACCCACAGACAATTTTGTGGCGTCAGTTCTCTTTGTGTGGGTGTTGAAGACCAAACTAAGGTTGTCAGGCTTGTGGAGCAAGTGCCTGCATCTGCCAGCTCATCTTGCCAGCCCCTTGATCATATTTTCCTTGCTTTGTAATCTGGGGCGGGGTTTTCCTATTTTCCAAGAGGAATACATAGAGACTCGCTTGCTGTTACATCTGTCAGGCTGATCACTTCTCTTCCTATGCTATAGTTTACAGGCTCTGAAATTACAGTAGCACATACATACCAAATGACAGGTAGAGCCGAGGGTGATTTTATATTAAAAAAAATGTGTTTTATTTTATAACATGCTATATGTATTTCAAACAACAACAATAACAAAATAAAAACAAAGACCCTCCTCAAAACAAAAGAAAACAAAACAAAACCCCAACCCTACTTATACAAACTCATATAATGAAGACCAAAGACCATACTGGAAATTAGAGTGAAGGCCACAACACTCAAGATCTGCTGTGATGTTGATCTAGAGAGGTGGCATTGATAACAATGAATGCAAGGCTTTATGTACTTTAAATGATCAGAAAATGCACCTATAGGTGAAGGAGGGGCATTGCCTAGAAAACCCTGAAGCCCCTTGGGTGCTGGAAGGGTTACAGTGTTTCAGATCACACAAAGAAGAACAATCAGAAATCTGTCGGACAGTTTACCAGATGAGTGGGTGTGGCTAATGGTGTAGTAGGTTAACGTGGAGGTCTGAGCTGTGTGTGCATCTACCCTGAGCAGCGAGAGACTGTGTTCTCTCACACCATGTGTCTTGTGGACACCACTGCCCATGAGAGAAGGCAAAAATCTGCAAAACACTCAAGTTGTATTCTACCATGTCAACCTCAATAGACCAAATCCACCTATTCTCTTTATGCTAGTCACTATCCCAGACAACGATAAAACAAACAAACAAACAAACAAACACCTAGAGTAGCTCTTCATGAACCTATAACACACTGTTTACCTCAAATAAGACAGGCAGCATTTCAGCATATCCAGAAAAGCCATTTTCATGGTCCCATAACTTCTTTAGCAATGGAGGAAAGCAGGCATTCGTTCACAACCTCAACTATGTCCTTTGCCCACAAGGGACTGTAAACTATTGCAGATATACTACCTTCCTGGTTGGGCAGGAAGGACACAATGAAAGAACAGACAGCATCCAGCTTATGACTGTTCAAAGCCATTGCTCAGACGAGCCTGGCTGTCACGAGTTCTTCTAGTCCAGTCCTTGGTAACATTACTGTGGTAATCTGGGTTTAGCCATCATAATAGTGTGCAGGAGAATTTAGAAACCTGCAAGGCAGAGAGGGTAGAGACTCTTTTTTTTTTTTTTTTTTAAATGTAGGAAAGCATGTTCCCACATAAGCTATTAAAATTTAGCAACCAGATCCTTGACTTCAAAGTGGGGTTTCTTCTAAAAAAACCAAATACAAGGTAATAATCTTTCCTTGCTCTAAATTTCTTCAGGAGGGAGCCTTGGTCTATGGGAAAGAGGTATTAAATCTGAGACAGAAAATTTAATTCTAAGTATAATTCTACTTCCTTCCTTCCTATAATTTAAGCACAATTTCCTTTCTTCTGTCCTCTATGGAGGTGATACTCATTGTTTTTGACACAGTCTTCCATTACCTAGACAATGAATGTTCTCTGGCTTTTGTTTTTTAAGTCAATGCATTTCAAGATGTAAATAATACTCATTCCCTATCTGGTTTTAAACTTTCTGAGGATTGTGTCGATTATGTTGCAAGGAGTGTGAATTCCTCCCCTCTCCCAATTTAAACAAGAAACACACTCGGAACAGTTTCTCCTTCTTTAGTTTCAGGGTCTAAAGATATTAAATAAAAAAATTCCAGAAATAGGCAATTCATGAGTTTTATTTTATTATTAAATATTATTGTTAATCCCATGCTGGGTCTGGGTGGTAAACCATACTCTGTCATAGGGAGCCAGAGAGAAGGCTCATCAGTTAGGAACACTGGCTGCTCATCTGGAGGACCACACCTTGGTTCCTGCTGCTCATGTTGGGAGGCTTACGACTGTCTATAAATAATTTTAGCTCCAAGATATCTGGCATCTATAGGCATCTGCCCACATGTGTCATTCACAGGGACACAACACACACACACACACACACACACACACACACACACACACAGAGAGAGAGAGAGAGAGAGAGAGAGAGAGACAGACAGACAGACAGACAGACAGAGACAGAAAGACAGAAAGAGACAGAGACAGAGAGACAGCTTTATCATAGGTCCATATGAATAGGAAGCCTATATAGGATTTGGTTCTGTTTATGTTTTGGGGACAGTCTAGAGACATACAAACTATAGGGGCAACTGTAATGAAAGCAAGAAAGAAAGCATGGCTTTTGCTTTTGTTTCAGTGGGGCTGGGTGTATATATAATAAGAAGCACACTCTTTCCTAATCCTCGGAGCCCTGACTGACATCTTTTCTCTGCAGCTGGCGCCGTTGTATGAGCTGGTCAAGGAGGTGCCCTGTGCCTCTGTGAAAAGGCTGTACCTGAAGCGGGCCCTTGAGGAGTACTTCGACGAATTTGACCCCTGCCATTGCCAGCCTTGCCAGAATGGCGGCCTCGCTATTGTTCTGGGGACACAGTGCCAGTGTCACTGCAAACCATACACATTTGGTTCGGCGTGTGAGCAAGGAGTCCTTGTCGGCGATCAAGCAGGTCAGCATAATAGGTTTTCGCTCATCTCGAGGGATCCGTTGAAAAGAGAGTAGTTCCCTTTGGCCCTTGACATGCACTGCTTTGTGTTTGGATAAGTGAAGCTGCGTTTGAACTCCCTCCGTTTCCCATCTCCACATCGTAGCTTCTGAGGTCAAGGTCTTCTGCTGTTTCTCTTCTTACTCAGCTGGCACCATTTTGGCTTCGACTGTTTTCTATTATAATAGAATTGTGTTTAAAACATCTTTCCATCTTTTCAGGATTATCTCAATCAGGTTTTGTGCTTAACACAGCTCTGTGGAAGCTAGCCTTTGTGACAGTGAGCTCTTTGGAACATCTCTACTAGTTTGTATTATGTGCCACTAGTCGATATTTTTCAATAGGCATGAAGATTTTCAATGATCTGTTAAAATGGAAGCACTCTTTGCTAGCAAGTATTGGAATATGCAGTAGGAATGGGAATGTGTCTTCCCCTTCCCTTTGATCATTGTCTGGAGAAGCAAGTCCATGATACAATGTACATGAAAGCACTTTGACACTCAAAATCATCCGCACACTTAAGATACTGCAAGAATTTATCTACAGCAGACTGAACGTGGGTTCTTCAAGTCACCGAGTAGAGTCATTCTGGCTGCTATGAACCCCCCCCCCCCCCAGAAAACCCCAGAATAACAAAGGAACAAGAAGTTTGAAAGCCTGGTCAAAGGTTGTGTACTAATAAAATACCCCAGCGGGATTCACGTCCAGCGGCTGCAGAGCCTACAATACACCCTTTCTAAATCTCACAAGTCCATTATCTATACCCCCCACGACCGTCCCCCCCCCCATCCCCAGTGAGCACATTAGCAGGAAGCCTAGCACTGAGTTCTGACGTCGTGCTCTCCAGCAGTCAAGAGCCTCTTTTTTCTATTACAGGAGGGGTTGACGGAGGTTGGAACTGTTGGTCCTCTTGGAGCCCCTGTGTTCAAGGGAAGAGAACAAGGAGCCGGAAATGCAATAATCCCCCTCCCAGAGACGGTGGAAAGTCCTGTCTTGGAGAAACAACTGAGAGTAAGCAGTGTGAAGACCAGGACTTGGAGAACTTGCGGTAATGGAAACTGGACCTTTTGGCAGTCACCGAGAGGACACGTCCTGTGCACTGAGTGGGAGGGTGATGACCGCTGCTCTGAGATCATTAGAAGTCAAGCAGGGATTTTTGCCAGTGTTTGCTTGGCTCCTTAGAACTAGAGTCAACGAAGGTGGGAGGCTAGTAGCACTGGCTGCGAGCTTCAGCTTTTCCCAACACCGGGATACACAGGGTTAGTCACTGGGCGTAGGAGGCCAGTGGGTTTGCTCCCTACTTGCTGTGTAGCCTTGAGCAATTCACTTGGTGTGTCTTTAAAATCAGAATAGTAGCTGCAGACAAGCTGATAATAAAATATAAGAGCTAAATCATGTAAAAGTGACTGGTATGGGCACACGGAAAACATTAAGTGTGATAATTTTCAGATACTCCAGTGCCTCCTACTTTCTTGGTCTCTGGGTTAAGCATCAAGTCCAACACTTTACACTTTGCCAGCCGGTCTGGTAGAAATCTGCCAGTAATATGACACTGGGAATGAGGATGCTAAAGCTCTCTCAACTTTGCCGATTTAACTGTACCCCTGTTAAATTCTTTTAAAAATTTTTAAATTATTCTTTTAAAATATTTATTATTTATACTTGAGGCAGGGTCTTCTGTAGCCCAGTGCTATCCTCAAACTTACTATGTGATGCAAGATGACCTTGGACTCCTGATATTTTTGCTTGTACTTCCAAAGTGCTGGGATTGCAAGCTTCTGTCTCCATGCCAAGGTTTTTTTTTTTCTGTTGCAGAAATATTTTATTTTTCTAAGCAGGAAATGCAATTTTATCAGAGTTTAAAAGAAATACTCCTAGGTTGAGGGAGCTATAAATCTCATCAGCTTCCCAGAGGAGAAATAATGGAAGAATGAAGCGGGCAGGAGAAAGAAAGAGAAAGAAAAGCCACGCTATGTAAACCGCCAGGGACGCGAGACACGTGACACGCCAGTCACGTGCTGGACAGGGGAGCTTTAGCGAACAAATCAGAAATCTGCAAATGTGGGTGGGGGAAATCGGAAGTGTTAGGGAAGGCATGCTGAGTTAGAGCGGGGACAGAGAAGGAAAAGTTATATTTCCCTGAGGACTTAACGTGGATAAGTGTGTGAAGCGGTATTATTGTGTTCTGTAAGAGACTGAGCTAGGAGGGGGCAGGAGGTCAGGCAAGGCAAAATATAGCATCTCACTGAAGAAATAATTATTATGATAATCTCTTTAGCACAGCGTAAGGTGAGCCTGCCTGCTTAGGGCAAGTCCCTTGGTCAAGAGATTGATCTGGCTTAACTAGAATTTTAGTTCTCCCCAGAGATTCTATTCTTTTGGCCAGAAGGAGGTTTTTATTCTCTTAAAAAGTTAATTTCTTATTTTTAAGTATCTACCTGTCTATGTGAGCGCCCATGCCCAAGAACGTTAAGAGGTTAGGGATTCTCCCGGAGCTAGAAGTAGAGGCAGGAATAAGCCATCTGACTTGGCTGCTAGGAACGGAACTCTGGTCCTCTGTAAGAGCCGTGAGCACTCTTAACTACCTCTCCAGTCCCAGAAGGAGTTTTTCTTATTGGGACTTTATTGTTGCTCTAATATCCATCCCCCCCGAAAGAGGTGATCCTAAAGTAATTACGAACCAGACCATGGGTCCCAGCCCCCAAATGCTTCCCAAATCCTGGTAAAGATGATATGGCCAAAGAGGCACAAGGTCATTTTTGGGATTTAGCCACAGAATAAACAGGCTGTTGTTCTTTCAGGTCTCCTGAGCCAGTTTTACCTTTATTTTTTCCTTGTCATTTCCCCCTTCCCCCCTTGGAATTAGGGCAATGATGAATCTGGCTTCTGATGGCTGAGTGGGGACATTGTGTGTGGCATTTGGAGGTGCTTTTCCAGCAGGTCTATATAAAAGATTCAAAAAGTGCATGTGTTGGTCCATATGTTCCACATTCCAAAGGTTAGAAACTAGACTAAAAATTCTAGTAAGATAATTTGAAGGCCAGGTGAGTTAAGGAAAGAGACAAGGTCCATGGGTATATGGATATATACTAGGTGCTACGCCATGGACAAGGACATAGGCTGCCTTGGTCCTAGGTCTTTCATGCCTTGTTAAACAGCAGTAACCCATGTCTCTTCAGTGAGGAAGCCAAAGGACACATGGGTTATAGTGGGGAACCATTGCACATGTGCCTCCAAGACTGTGAAAGTGTGGAAGCGGCTTCTTGTCGGAGGGAACCCATTTCCCTGCACTTGTGAAATCACTTTTACACAAAATTAAGCCTGCTTGATGGAGGAATAACAAACTTAGGGGAACATTCTAAGGGAATAAAACACATCTCCTCTCCTCCTCATTCTCCTTCTCCTCCTCTCTTTCTCCTCCTCCTCTTCCTCCTCCTCCTCCTCCTCCTCCTCCTCCTCCTCCTTCTTTTTTTGTTCTTGTTTGTTCAAAGGAGGGAATCTGTCCCGATCAGCGCCAATAAGAAAAATTTGATATTTCACATTTCTGGTTTCCTTGGGGGTGTTTTAAAAGATGAGGAATTTAACTGAGAAGGAAGTGTCACACAACCTGCCCTTGTTCTTCCTGCTCAGATTCCACTCGCTGGAGTGGATTGGTAGTTTGCCACAGAGGCATGATGGACAATCACTGTTTAACAATGGGTGTTTTCATTATCATGAGAATAATTATCAACTCCTGTAGGGATGATCATGGTGATCGCACGTTTTTAGGAATAGCATTGGTGATGTGGCCTTAAGGATCTCTGTTCATCGTAGACTTGATAGTCTTACTAAGTGGAATTAATTTTCAGATAAAAGGATTTCAGAGCCCAACAGCAGGAAACACAGTGATATCTGAGACAGATCGAGCTAGAAATCTTATAATGTAGATGCGTCACCCAAAGATGTTCACCTTGCTTCTCATAGTACTGATCCTGTAGATATTTAAATTATCATTTTTTATAGATTGAATTTATGCTCAATGTATTTACAAATGTAAATGTGATCACATATTGGTTCTGTGAAAGACAAAAGAATATATCCGTGTTCTTGTATTTTCTATTTGAATGACTTCAGATATAAAGGAAAAATATATCATATAATAATACAATATAATGTTTATTCAACTAAACTATGGAACTCAATCATAGTAATTTTCATTTGTTGCTGTTTCCTTTTCAGATTACTTGAGCCACATTGCTTTAGTTCGTCTTTGGCTCCAAAAGGATTCTGCCCACCACCCCCTGCCTTAAAAGATGGATTTGTTCAAGTTGGTTATGAAAAGATATATTTTTTTCTTTATGAATATTCCAACTTCTATCTCTTTACTTGGACATAACATATATCTTTCTCCATGGTCAAATAGTACTAATATATTTTATATGTGCATTTTTACTTCAGTAGCGGAGGGGATTTCATTCATCCTTTGGCTCAAGATGATTTCTTCCTCTTTTCTTCTTCTTCTTCTTCTTCTTCTTCTTCTTCTTCTTCTTCTTCTTCTTCTTCTTCTTCTTCTTCTTCTTCTTCTTCTTCTTCTTCTTCTCCTTCT
>NC_034600.1:51962055-52008828 GCF_900095145.1 Mus pahari | reverse complement strand
AGCCCTGGCTGTCCTGGAACTCACTCTGTAGACCAGGCTGGCCTCGAACTCAGAATCTGCCTGCCTCTGCCTCCCGAGTGCTGGGATTAAAGGCGTGCACCACCACGCCCAGCCCCTACTCTTTCTTATGATTGAGCTTTGATCCCAAAATTCAGTGACATCTCTTTGTGGCTCACACAAGAAACATGTCTTCATAAGGATGCTCTAAATGCTGGGCGTTCAACTTCTAACGAGAAATTTTGATTCTTAAATTCTAGGCCCTTAAGTTTAAAATAATGAGAGTCTGCTTGAGTGTCCAACATGTAGACACTGTTCGAGAAAGCAATGAGGCAGAGGAGGAAGGAGATAAAATAGAAAGTGCTGGAATGTTCTGCATACTCACCATGATCTATAGAGTTCCTGAATGAAACATATTTTGAGAGCAATATACACATACCTTAGCAACCCATGCAGATCTCCTGCCCTTTTAGGAGCCAACATTTTAAAACACTGTTTTGTAATGTCCACATTTCATTCAGGGGACTTCAAAACTTGAGATTGCTGCTTGCTTCCTGTCCTCCAATCTTTCCTGATTCAGTATGTTGGAAGTGGAGTCTATAAGTCTTCTTTTTTTTTTTTAAATTGCTATAAGTGGTTTTTGTATAGAAATATTTGGATGGTATTGAGTTAAATTTCCTCATCATGAAGTCCATCTTGAAAAGAAGAAGACATAGGAGCTACAGTCAAAAACTGACATGTCCCATCCCCCTTGTTTCTTATTAGCTTCTACAATAGAGGCAGACTTAGCCTGGGATAGAATGTGTGGCAATGATAATTAGGTACCAGAAAATTGGGTTTTATTTACTAGAGTGTCTCCAAAACATCCCCCAGGTCAGTATTTCTTCAGTATTTCTCTGTAGAGAGCAGAGAACCCGAAAGTAAGGAAAAGCAGTAAGGGTCCCAATGAGGGCAACTATCCTCTTACAGACTGGGGTTTGAAATTCCTTACTTCATTATGACAAGTCACCTATCAGTATTATAGACTAACACAATAGCTAATCCATTCACAGCAGCATTTCTGTAACTATAGTGAAGAGTGGAAGAAGATCAACATCGCGTTCTTTAGAAGTCATTGGTAAGCCAGGTGGAATGGCACATGCCTGTAATCCAAGCACTGAGATGGAGGTGTGAGGATTCTGAGCTTGAGGGCAGCTAGAGCTCCACAGCAATTTGCAGGTTGACCTGAGATGCGCAATGAGACCCTCTCTCAAAAAGCAAAACAAATAACCAGATGATATAATGCCCTCAATGAGACTTTTCATGAAGACATTGAGACGAGGCAAATATTTCTAATATGCTGACACTTACTAGTGAACAGAATTTAGACCCTTCACAATAAGAATGGCTGGACAAAACTACTGATGGCAAACTGCATTTTACTACACGAGGAAGGGAAGGAAATTACCAGAACAGCGTCCACTAAGGTGGCTTTAATAAAATGCTTAGTGTAGCACTTGGTATTTTGGGACCCAATCAATACATTGTAATATGTTGGCATTATGGCTTTATTTCAATCAATGGTGGTATTAGTGTTGTTGAATAGAGGTGGTATTAGTGTTGTTGAATACAAGGGAAAATGTTTTATATTGATTTTCTGAATTAATTGTTTGAGTGTAGGTTGACTGAAGATTAAAGTTAATTACGATTTTCAGATCAAATAAAAACTAAGAAAGTGTTTTGTTAATGAGGAACAGAACAACTCAACCTTTCTCCATGTTTTATCTTTGTTTAGGGTGAAGGTACCATGGTTCCTGTTGGGCAAAGCATAGTATATGCCTGTGATGAAGGGTATTCTCTTACGGGAGATCCCGTTGCCAGATGTGGAGAAGACTTACAGTGGCTTGTTGGAGAAATGCATTGTCGAAGTGAGTAGTTTTAGTTGTAGTGTGTATCTTAAGATGGCAGAATGGTAGGGAAGAAAATAAATGAGGATAACCCCAACACAGAGGAACAAACCATCATTAGCTCCACTCTCAGTCTCCTTTTCCTGAAAAGCTGTTAGGAGCCTCTATTAGTAATTTTTCAATTACTAATTTCAAATATCACGACAAAATAGCTTAAGGAAAGAAAGACTTATGTTTGCTCGCAGTTCACAGGGAAGTATAGTCCATTATAGCAAGGAAACCTTGGTAGAGGGAGTTCAGGCAGCTGCTCACATCGTATCCACAGTCAGGAAGCAGAGAGAGATGGAAGCTGGTGCTTGAGGGGCTACAGACAATACTTTATATTCTTTGCATTGTTTTTCATGTTAAATATTTCTATTGTTTTATCTTTCATTCATGAATTTTCTGTGTAATTGTCAGTCTTTTAAGAATTTTACTTGAACTGTTTATATATTTAAAGTCATTTAGATTTTTTTGAAACAAAATCTCACTTGGTAGCTCAGGCAGGCATGGAATTTACCTGACCACAACTCAGGGCATTCCTCTAGTCTCGGACCTCCCAAGTGCTGAGATTATAGGCATGATACATTGTATCAAGCATCATTTAGATTTACCAAACTAGGGCTGGTGAGATGGCTCAGTGGGTAAGAGCACCCGACTGCTCTTCCAAAGGTCCAGAGTTCAAATCCCAGCAACCACATGGTGGCTCATAACCATCCGTAACAAGATCTGATGCCCTCTTCTGGAGTGTCTGAAGACAGCTACAGTGTACTTACATATAATAAATAAATAAATAAATAAATAAATAAATAAATAAATAGATTTACCAAACTAATTGCAACTTCTCCAAGGTCCATAATTGTCAATTTTATTATCTGTATCTCTTATGAGTTTGTTTCTGTTGTAGTTCCCATAGTCTTACATTTACTTTATGAGGTTTTTTAAAATTTTTTATTTATGTATTTTTTTTTAATGCTTCAACCTTCCTTGTAACCCATTGACCAAAGACAGAGGAGAAAGATGGTTAGTAGGCCAAGGGGGTGTGGACTTGTTTAAAAGTAGTTCTCTGTGGATGATTCCAATCTTTGTTATAAGGATATGGACAGTCTAGTCCAATAGCAAACACCAATCAGTAATGACTCAATCCAGCTGAAACCTTGAGGCTTTGCCGAATCAACACAAGTCTGCAGATGCAGCAAGAAGCAGCCGGAATACAACGTAAAGTTCTTTGGAGATTTTTTTTTTTTTTTTCTGCACAAAGTCCTGACAAGTGAAGATCAATGAAGAAAAGTGTTGCAAGGTGAACCAATGCGAGCCTATCATCAGCAGAGACCAGTGAAGCAAGGCGAGCCAGTGAAGCAAGGCGAGCCAGTGAAGCAAGGCGAACCAGTGAAGCAAGACGAACCAGTGCAAGAGTATCATTCACTGTCTGCTGGATTCTACTTATACTCTTCCCAAACCTCACACATCTTCTCATGTATCTGCTTCAGGAAAACATCTTCTCATGTGTCTGCTTCAGCAGAACATCCTCTCACAGACAGCTTCCAGAAAAACATCATATGACACGACACAACCAAGTCTCCAAAGAAACCAAAAATTTCCACTTCACATTCTTACATTTTTGAATGTTAAGATTAGTTCTCACTAAATGCACTCTTTTGGCAACTCTATGATTCTCAGAAACATTTTTTTTTTCTTGTAGCCTTGTGCAACTTTCCTATCTGTCTTGGTAGGAGAGAGGCTGTAGAACATCCTTGTGATATGTTTGGCAGACATCATGCCAGAAACTCAATGCCAGATTTTGAAGGCACAGCATGTGATGTGTACTTAGCATTTCTCCATCATTACACAATATTATTTGGCAAAATTTAGGCACTCAATAGATGATAAAAACTGTGATCGGATAAATGAATGGATGGGTTTTCTGATAAAGACAGTGCTGAAACACAGTCCAAAATCCATGAGGGTATTGCAAAGATTTTTGTCTTCAATCATGATTTCCAACCTCTTCATATCTATATTTTTTTTAGCTGCTTTATTTTTAAATAAATTTGAACTAATGAATGTCATTAAGGGAAAGATTGGGATGGGAAAATACTGAACACTGAACCCTTTCTTGCAGCAAGGTGAAAGGTGCTGCTTTAAGTCTTTAGATGGTGACATATCTAATTAGAGCTAATGATATGCAAATGAGTAAAGCTCTTGGGAGAAGTCTGGTGGGACATCATCTCACTACAGAGATAAGTGGCAGCTGTGAAGTCTGATTTTAGCAGCAGGCTGGGTTTTGGGGCTCTATTTGTAGGCTTGTTCATTTTAGGTTGTCACATTGCTTTGAGGGCAGGGGAGGGAGATGACAGCTGTTTTGTCTTTAGTCGTTCATTGGTCAATTACATGTCAGACACGGTGGAGAGTGCTTTTTGGAGCACTGTATAAGTAGACTCTCTTTTTTCCCCCCTGCTTGTCTTATGATATGAAAAGGCAGAACAAGTATTTTAGCACAACTTAAGGCTATTTTTAAAGAAGTACCAAAGCAGTGACCCATTCTGTTCTCCTTTATCTTCAGAAATGGCCTGTGTTCTACCTGGAGAGATGAATGGCATGCAGAGTCACCCCCAGAAACCTTTTTACATGGTTGGGGAGAAGGTGACTCTTTCCTGTGTGGGGGGTATGTCCTTAGAAGGCCCTTCAACCTTCCTCTGTGGCTCCAGCCTGAAGTGGAGTCCTGAGTTGAAGGATGCTCAGTGTGTGCAAAAAGGTGAGTACCTTCTGTCTCCTCAGTGTCACCCGTGTTCAGACAGGGAAGAGTCCTTTTGGTGACCATCATGGCATTGTGTCAGACTACATCATTCTCTCCATCTGGCTCTCTAGGAGAATGAGGTCAATGTGTAGACTGTAGAACTATAGACTGATGGCATATAGGGACAGGAAGGATGGCACAAGAAACGTCACTCCTCCGTATGAACAGAGCTTTATATTGGTTAGGGCACCAAGAAAATGAAGACTTTCTGAAGAGTGATATTTGTCTTTCTTCTGGTTTTTCGAAACTCAGAGTTAAAAATGATAATTTATTTTAAAAATTGGCTGTATCATTTCTGGATTCTCAGTTACTGATAGTAAAGTGAAAATTTATAAAAAAAATTATTAAAAAACACATAAATTTATATCTAATACTGCAAAGTAGACATCACTCAAAGAAGTCTTGTGGTTTGTAAAGTTACTCTTCATAAGGGTGAGAATTGAGTTTTCAGGAAGAAATAAAAGATGAGAACTTTGACATGCTCAAAAGCTGGAACATGGTTTATTTAGTACCAGAGAGGTGGTGTCTCTAATTCTGGCCACCTTGTGATCAAGGCACAGGATTCAATCATTCAATGATTAGAGGTCGAGAGAATGAGGGATCCAGGCTTTAGGCCATGGGTTTTGTAGCTAAAGATGGGGAAGGAGCATGAGGGACTTAGAAGAAAAATAGGGAGGTCAGCTGTTTTCCTTAGAGAAGCCCTGTGGTTGCCGAATCTGTTGTTTCTTTCTACAACCATTGGTTTATGGGCTTGAGTCAGCAACCTTTCTTTTGAAATATTCAAATATTGTTGCTTCCTGGGACTTTGAGCTTAGTTTCAGGTCCTCGGCTTTTGTGGGAGGTGTGGGTGTGGGTCTTTTTCTGTTTCTGGTAGTGGAAATCCAGCAATCTAGTATTCTAAATCCTAGTCACATTCAAACATTATTTAAGAACCTAAAATAAACTGGGTGTGTTGGCCTACATCTTTAGTTCCAACACTCAGAGGCAGAGGCAGGTGGATCTCTGTGAGCTTGAGGCATGCCTGGTCTACATAGTGAGTTCCACAATAGCCAGAACTATTTAGAGAGACTTCATTTCAACAAACAAACAAACAAACAAACAAACAAACACCTTAGGCAGAAAAAATAACTTAGAAAGATAAATTATGTATTTTCAGAGACTTTTAAATGTAATAAGTTTATTTATTAAAACACATTTATTGTTTTATTGCATATTAATAAATGTAAACATGCCAGGCATGGTGGTGTATGCCTTTAATCCCAGCACTTGGGAGGCAGAGGCAGGCAGATTTCTGAGTTCGAGGCCAGCCTGGTCTACAAAGTGAAACTCTGTCTCAAAAAAACCAAAAAAAAAAAAAAAATGTAAATACATCGTTTAATAATTTAAAAAGATAAATTTGTTTTTATTTTACACATATGCATGTTTTGCCTGCATGTATGTAAGTGAACAGTGTTTGAGCCCAGTCCTTGCAGAGGCCAAAAGAGGGTGTTGGATACCCTGCAACTGGAGTTAAAAACAGTTGCTATGTGAGTGCCAGAAAACCCAGGTTTGCTGCAAGAACAAGTACTCTTAACTGCTGAGCCACCTCTCCAGCCTGGAAAGATGCTTTTAACAGTTACAACCGAGAAAGAAGGAAAGCTCACATACCCACTACTTGCCATATTTCTTTAGTCTAAAAGTTTTTAACTCAGTGCTTAAATCTGTCTATTCTTATGAGGATGAAGTACTAGATTCTAAGATGAACACTTTTAAGTGAGTTAGACATTTACAACTGAGAGCAGCAGGCTTCTTGGAGCCCTGTTCTGCTGAAGGTAGGCAGACTGTGGTGATGCAGTAGAGAGGCGCAGAGCAGATGAATGAAGTGCCTTCCACATCAGCTCTAACATGCTCTTTCCTGAACACATCAGAAAATAACTGCTCTTATTTCTATGTCCTCTGTTGCACAAATATGAGTTTGCTTGAGTTGTGTAAAGTAATGCACCTGTACCCATGATTTGGAAATGAAAGAGAACAATATATACTTAGTGAGGATATAATTCTGTTTCAAAGGAAATGAGATAGTTTTTCTAAAATGTTTGCTTCTGTCGTTTTATTGCATAGTTCAGTATGAAATTTTCCCCGCTCAGTAGAAAATGGCATTAATTAAGGATATTTTATGTACTCATTTATTTTTCTGAATATGTAGATTACAATAATCACCACACTTAAGATAAACCTATAGCAAACAAAACTTCCTATGTTTGTCAGCTTTCAGGGTTGGTATTTTAAAAAAATCTGCTAAATGTAGGAATGGGAAGATGGTTCAACAGGAGGAGTATTTTCTGCATATGCACAAAGACCCTAGTTCAGATCTCCAGCTTCCATATAAAACTGGGCATTGTGGTGTATGTATTTAGTCCCATCACTGGGGACATGGAGACAGCTGCACACTGTCAGCTGGCTGGCTAGCTGCTCTAACCAAAATGGTAAATACCAGATTCAAAGAGTCATCTTGTCTCAAAAAATAAGATGGAAAGGGATAGAAGATGGTACCCTGAGACTGATCCCTTGCTTTCACATATGTATACCCTTGCACACACATCTCTAGTACACACACACACACACACACACACACACACACACACTGTTAGGTAATAAGTAATAAAGTACTAGCCCTTTGAATATTTAATCCTTTAAAAGTTGTGCTAAGCACATGAACACATGCATATTCCACATATATCATATATACAAACAAAAAATATCAGTTAAGTAGCATGTGAATGAAATAAAGATTAGATCTTTCAATATTTAGTCATTAAAAATTTGCTAAGCTGTACATATCATAAGATTCACTATTTAAATCATTTAAATAAATAAATAAATAAAGTACACAGATAATAAATGTTATGCCCACTCTTTCTGTTGAACAGACACCACCTCCACCCATCCCCACAAGTTTTGCAGATAAATGTGCTTTGATCTAGCACATATAATTACAAGCACTTTACCAAACAACAACAAATTTTGGCAGTGTAAAGAACCCTTATGGACTACTGACAGTGATGTATATTAGTTCAAACTCTGTGGACACCGATTCAGAGATGCCTCAACCAAAACTAGAGCTACCCTCTAATCCAATGATATCACACACCTGATGGAATCCAAGTCACCATAGGACACCAGACCCGCACATCCACATTTATTATAGCAAAGATGGAATCAGCTTAGATTTCTACCAGCAGACAGATGAATGAAGACAATGTGATATATCATGCACGAGACCTGGACAAGATCAAACCAGAAAACTGAAAGTCTAGCATGCATTGGGGAGAAAGTCATGGAATCCCACTGATAGTGGAAGAGCTAGGTAATGGGGTCACCTCTCAAGGAGCTGCTGTGTGGGGTCAGTTTTCTGCAGGCATGCAGCCTCTAAGAGGCTACTCATGTCTCAGTAGATGGCCAAACATCCATGCACATATAGGCATCACTAAGTGAACTCACTGGGTTGAAAAAAAAAGAGCATATGAAGTTGGATGAGAATTGGTGTGTGTGTGTGTGTGTGTCTAGAAAAATAATTCAAAGGGAGAGAGTGAGGTGTGAGCTTGATTAAAATATTAATATTAAAAACATTTAAAATTTTGAACAAAAATAAAATGGGGTATTTGTGCACAGTGGAGTTTTATCAGCCACAAAGAGAAACCAAACTGTACCATCAGAAAGAAAGTGCTAGAGGTCGTCATGTGAGCAGAATCAGACAGAGGCATGCTTTTCTCTCATATGTACAGTGTACTCTTAGAAAATATGTATCTGAGGCCTGGTAATGTGGCTCAGCAGGTAGAAGCACATGCTACACAAACCTGATGACTTGAGTTCATCCTTGGAACCCACATACAGAGTCAGATGGAGCAGTGAGCAGCTGTAGTCCCAGTGCTCCTAATGTGAGATGGGAGGTCAAGGGTCAGCTATCTGGAGTGTGCGGTACAGCAGAAACAAGAAACCCTTCCTCCAAAAGCCAGGTGGAAGGAGTGATTTACTTCGGGAAGTTTTCTTCTGAGCTCCAGCCCCCCATACACACACACACACACACACACACAGAGAGACACACAGACATACTTATACACACAAACTCACATACACATATACACACATACACTCATATACACACATATACATACACATATACATACACATATACATACACATACATACATACACTCACTCATACACACAAACTCACACGCACATATATGCACACACATATACACACATATACACACACTCACTCATGCACACAAACTCACACACACATGCACACATATACATCCACATAAACACATATACCCCCATAAACATATATACATGTTCACTCATACTAACAAACTATACACACATGCACACATATACACACATACACACATATACAGACATACACACATACACACACTCTCTCACACACAAAACTCACACACACAGACACACACACATATACATACACACACTCACAACAGTGACACTTATGTACCTGTGTACATACAAACAACAAAAACAAAAGCAATAGTGCTAATGACATATGACAATGAAGTGGATGACACTTTAGAGGCGAGAAAGGCACCACCAGCAAGCAGAGGAGGGCCATGAGAGAGAGCGACAGAGGGCTTGATACAAGCCAAGTGCAGTGTGTGCATGAATAAAGGTAGTATAATGAAATCTAGTCCTTTATAACCCACATTAACTCTTTTTTTTTTTTTTTTTGCTTTGATAAAATACCATGACCCAAAGCAGAAGAAAGGGTTTATTTATTGGTTGAGAGGGAGAGTTCATAATGGTGGGGAGGGATGGATGGAATTAGGTACAGGAGCTGGATGCCTTGGTGATTACATCACAACTGCACCCAGGAAACAGAGTGAGAATCAGAGGTTCATCCAGGCTGTACCTTCTAAAGGGCCTGTATCCTCCCCAGACAGTGCTACCAATTGCCCTATTCATGAGCTTATGTAGTGTATCTTTAATTCAAACCATGATATGTTCTAATGAAAAACAGAGAAACATTTTACTTTGGAATCATTTTGGACCTCAGAAAATTTGCAAAATGTAAATTCTACACACCCTCACCTATCTTCACTTTTTGCATACATTGACGTAACTTAGCTTTTGAGAACAAAGGACCAGTGGTACCCACACCCGTGTCCTAGTTACTGCTCCATCTCTGCGTCTCTTCACACAACATGACACATGTGAAAGAAAGAAGTCTACCGGGGGTCTGCTTACTCTTTTAGAGGGGCTAGTCCGTTATCATCACGGTGGAGGATGGAGCAGCAGGCAGGCAGGCATGGTGCTGGAGAAGTAGCTGAGAGCTTTACATCCTGATCTGCCGCAGCTCTTCTGTGGCTTTATGACTCATGGTGGGCTCGTGGCAAGGTGCAGTCTAAAACAACAAACAGTTCCCAAGGATCCGTGTCACGAAAGGCAACCTTCCGCTCGTCGTGAATGCAGGCAGATGCGAGCTTAACCCTGCATAGGAAGTTTAGGAAGCTATTAGAGAAAGCATCCATTTCCAAACTTAGGTTTTTTCATCTCTCACATAGGCGCTTGTCAGCAGGGATGAAATGACAAAAAGTGTAAACAGTGTATGACCCACTAGCCATGCCTGGGGAACGGTATCTGTCATCACTGCAGTTTTTTTTTTTTTTTTAAAAGATTTATTTATTTATTATATGTAAGTACACTGTAGCTGTCTTCAGACACTCCAGAAGAGGGCGCCAGATCTTGTTACAGATGGTTATGAGCCANGATGGTTATGAGCCACCATGTGGTTGCTGGGATTTGAACTCCGGACCTTCGGAAGAGCAATCGGGTGCTCTTACCCACTGAGCCATCTCACCAGCCCCAGTCACTGCAGTTTTTTATAGAGTGTTCCTCTGTGACTGCCTTAGAGACTCATGGCATATGAATATAGAACATACATATCTATGTTGTTTTTTTTAACAGAATTATAAATTGTATGTTAAATGTTATATTTATTATTATATTATGCACAATATATAATAGATACTATATATTATAATGTTAAATTGTATATACGTATTTGTTTTCTTTCTGTCTCTCTTTATCTCTCCCTCCCCCCCCCTCTCTTTCTTCCTTTCTTTTTTTGAGACGGGGTTTCTCTGTGTAGCCCTGGCTGTCCTGGAACTCACTCTGTAGACCAGGCTGGCCTCGAACTCTGAGATCCACCTGCCTCTGCCTCCCAAGTGCTGGGATTAAAGGTATACACCAGCACTGCCAAGCTATAATATATACTTAAAAAATTTTTATTTCCTGAAATTAAAAACTCTCTCTCTCTCTCTCTCTCTCTCTCTCTCTCTCTCTCTCTCTCTCTCTCTCTCATATGTAAATGTAACTTGTTCAGTTCCTATAGGTTTTTACTGTATTTTTTATTGAAAAATATTTTGTATATATTGATCTGATCACAGTTTTTCCTCCCCTAACTCCTCTGAGATCCTCTGTACTCCTTATCCACAACTCCATGCCCTTTCTTTCCCTTTGTCTTTAGAAAACAAACAGGTAAGCAACAACAAACCAAACAAACCAGAATATAAAAAAGTATAGGAAACACACACACACACACACACACACACACACACACACACACACACACCACTCAACTGGAGAACATAATATGTAAGTAAAAGACTGGTGAGGCAAAAAAAAAAAAATGCTCTAGCAAACCACTAAGCGACAGGAGTCTACATAACTACTACGGAGCTCACTTTGTGTTGGCCTTCCATTGCTGGGTGTGGAGCCCACTCTTAAGTGCGGCTAATACATCCAGTAAGATGCCATTGGAGAAGACTAATCTTTCGTTTGGAAGCAGATATCACCTGGAGATAGTTGTTTGGTTAGGGATGGGAACTTTTTTCCTTTAATTTTTAAACTGAAAGCAGATTTTTTTCCATATGCTATGTTCTGATTATAGTTCTCCTTCTCCAATTCCTCCAAATCCTCCCTACCATCCATCCATCCAAATCCACATCCTTTAACTATAGGAAATCTTGATAGTCCAGCACCCCACAGACTTTGATTCAGCAATTCTATCGTCAAGCAAGGTGTAAATGATCACATCGCTCTTAAATATTTCTTTTAGCTACCCGCACTCCACCACCAGCAGCCCCTGAATGTCAGCCCTGGGAGAAACTGCAGAACTCAAAATGCGTCTGTAAAATGCCCTATGAATGCGGGTAAGCTCTGGCTCTGCCGCTCACTTTTCTGTTTGATTTTTATCCGGGGTAAATGGGATGGCTCCGCAGAGCTTATTGAATTGAAGGCATGGCTTCCTGAGAGCTAAGTGTCTTTGCATCTTAATCTGGCCCACTCCTGCCTGTTATAGGTCATAGGCTGTCAGCCACCGTATTAAGCAGGATGATAATCTGAAGGAGCGAGACACTGAAGGTCTGCCGGAGCACCGCTTGTTCTATATATAAAGTGAAGCAAAATGACAGGACTGTCACCTGAGGATTTAGAGCTTTGGAGGATTAGGCTGAAATTCCCTAGGGACATAAACTTTTAAAAAGCAATACCAACAGATAATAGAGCAGCTGCTTTTCTGACACTAGAAGCTTCCTTTTTAGGCCTGCCTTCCAAGAACGCTACCGATTTCTCGTCACAGCTTTTAGAAGGGTTTGCGAAGAAACTCCTGGAAGCCTGTGTCCGAGTTGTAGCAAGGTGCAGGTAGTACAATTAGGTGAGGGATAGGAGAAGTTGGTCAGCATGCCTACAAAAATGTGATGTGGGCAGAGTAAAGTGCATATAATAGAGCATGCATTTATCCACACCCAGGCCCGAAAGAGGGAGAAAGATGTTTGTGAAATATGAAGACAGAGAGGGCCCTGAGGAGACAACTTCTAAGGCCAAACAGACGCCCTTTAGGGACTTGAGAAGTACCACAGGTATAGTCCAGAGTTACAAATACTTCCCGACACTAGTGCTCTTCAGTGTAGAACCTGCCAGAAGCTAGGGGTCTTTTCATGCCAGACCCCTAAGAAGATGATGGATGAGGAGCAATGGAGAGGGGTTTGGGAGGATGTAGGAGACATTTGGCCTCTGGACCATTTTCATTTTTAAGATTAAGGTGTCTTAGTCAAGGTTTGTATTCCTGCACAAAACATCATGACTAAGAAGCAAGTTGGGGAGGAAAGGTTTTATTCAGCTTACATTTCCATACTGCTGTCCATCACCAAAGGAAGTCAGGACTGGAACTCACACAGGGCAGGAACCTGGAGGCAGGAGCTGATGCAGAGGCCATGAAGGGATGTTACCTACTGGCTTGCTTCCCCTGGTTTGCTTAGCTTGCTTTCTTATAGAACCCAGGACCACCAGCACCACCCACAATGGGCCCTCCCATTGGCTATACACATATTTTTAAAAATAACATTGAAGGGGTTGGAGGGATAACTAAGTAGTTAAGAGCTCTTGTTCTTCCAGAGGACCTGGGTTTGGTTCCCAACACTCACATCAGGCACTTCAAAAGTGTCTGTGCCTCCAGCCCCAGGAGACCTCATTCCTCCAGCCTCTGTAGGTACCTGCACTGCTGTACACAGAAGCACACACACACACACACACACACACACACACATTCACTCACATACTCACATACACACAATTAAACACAATAAAATAAACAAAAATAGCATTGAGAGACTTTCATTTTTCCCTTGTTTCTTAAGGATTTTAGTGAGCAATGCTGAATTTCAGACTCTGAGGGCTGTTGAGCTGGGCGGTCAGTGATTTCTCTTGGTGGGTATTTGGTCTTTGCTGCTTTTCCGTTTCCTTTGCTATCAATCCATCCAAAGTTGCTTGTAGAATTCACCTTCTCACTCAGTTTGCTGCATTTGGTCCGTCTGAGAGGAAAATAAACCAGCACTACATATCTGGTCTCATAAACACTTCGAACACCAAAGAGCAGACACAGTTTTTGTGGTTGTCGATGGACAGACTACATGTAGGGTTGTAAGCACAAAGTCTTGCTTTCAGTCCTCTTTCTTAGCCTTGAAGAAAAATCAATCTTGTAAATAATGTAATTAAAATACTCCATTCAGATCCTCCTTGGACGTATGTGCCCGAGATGAGAGTAGAAACAAGATTCTGCCTCTGACCGTCTGCAAGATGCACGTTGTCCACTGTAATAAAAGAAATTACACTCTTGTTGGCAAGGACAGCTGTACTCTGCCTTCCCTGGCTGAGAAAGTCTGTGGTGCATGCCCAATATGGACCAAATGTGATGGTAAGTAGCCTTACCTATTTGTAACTGTGAGAATGCCAAGGCAGTGGTGCCAACAGCTTCAAGTCACGCAGTTTCTAGTTTACCAGCAGATACACGGAGATGCCAAATATGTCAGACTGGCTTGACAGTAAAATGCCCCTTATGTTTTTCCAAGCTTCACTAACTCGCATACCTTCTTGGTATGCAGGCATGCACACAGGCAAAGTCACCCGTACAGATAAAATAAAAATACAAAAATGAAAGGAGGAAAGTAGAGTTACATAAAAATATGTGTACTCGCACATGTGTGTGTGCATGTGTGCACGCACAAATAATGGAACAAAATAAACTTGAAGATTTGAGTCAGATACTACTGTGAGATTAAGGACAGCTTCTCCTTGTTGTAAGGGAGTTTAAGAAGTATTAGAGAGGCATTTTAAAAAAAAAAATATGAGTGCCAAACTGACACTTCTTGAAATAATCCAAAGACCTTGAAGGGAATACACAGCGGGACTTCCATCCTCGGATTGTAGTCCAGTATCAGCTCAGATATGACTGAACAGAACTTAGCAGTGGTCTTTAACACCACCAACGTTTTGGGGGGCATATAGTGAATAGAAAAAGGCTGGGTTGCAGGAGCCGAACTTCTGACTTGGGTTTCTTTACCTGTAAACGTGGAAGCTAAACTATGTGCTACATACATCTTCCAAATCTCTCCTTCTCTGTCCTGTGTACCCCTGGGGACCTGTCCCCGTCCCCCCCCCCCCAATCAGTTGCAGTAGGATGGGGAGGTATGTAGCTCTGGCGCCATCTGCCTTGCTCTTGCTTTGCCGTTCTCTGATTGACCTTGTTACTACTCTTCCCCTGGAGGACCTGAGTGATGTGTTCCCACCGTGTCATTTCCCATGTTTTCTCCTCGTTGCTAATTAGGTTTTATAGGACAAGCATCTCCCGAATGCCATACTTTCTTCTTCAGTGTCGCTTTTCTTTCTGTGTCTCTGAGCTTTGGCACTCTAGTCTCTTCTAAAACAGTCTTAGTTGGTCTGGGGAGTAAAGAATTATACTTGATTTCTGGCTCACAAAGATGCCAGTCTCTATGAGGAAAGAGATGGAGAGTTCCTGACTTGGATAGACCTGTCTCCTGTGTGTCCAGCCAGTAAAAAGCCTGGCCCGAATTTCCCAAGCCCATTTATTTTGTGTGAAGAAAAATGGCTCTACTTCCTGCTCTTACTGCTCTTCCAGCAGATAGTGTATTGTATAGCTCAGGGCTGGAGCTCTTTAATCACCACACCGTTACTTTGGAGGTAATGTGCTTCCACTCCCCCACCTCCTCAGTGTGCCATTAAGTCTCCCTCGCTTGTTCTTTCCAGCTCAGAACGGCAAATGTGTCTGCAGAGAAGCATCCGAGTGCCAGGTAGCAGGCTACAGAATCTGTGTGGAAGTGAATGGCAAAGAGGAGACGATGTCTGAGTGTGAGGCTGGCATCTTAAGATGCAGAGGACAGAGCATCTCCATCACAGCTATAAAGCCCTGTTCTGAAGAAGAAGCTCCGTAGGGCCTGGAGGGGGTGGGGCTTGATCCTCTCCTTCAGAATCTAGTGGGCAGTGGATGCTGGGTTAAAACATCTGTAACTGTGCCTTAGACCACTTTCCCAGCAGGAAGGCACAAGCCTTTCCTTTTTCTTTCCAGTATTTACTTCTCCCTTCTGTGTTCAGCCACCTGTGCAAACAAACCCCGGGCCCAGATTTCCTTCCTTTACAAATGGCAGTATGAAGAATTTAGGGCATGAACCATGGCATGCCCAGTTATTTGTGAGGTTTTGGAAAAATGCATTGGGCTTTGACTTTTTTTTTTTTTTTTTTTTGCCTGTAAACTTACAGGATGAGACTAGAGACACATGCTCTCCGCTCTTTCATCCCTATGATTCTGTTGAGTATGATTGACCCAAACCATGGGCCCGTGTTCCTCCTCTGCGTTGATTAGGAAAACAGAAAGAATGGAATTTCCCAATTAGGGAGGTTGGCTTTCCTCAGCGAAATCAAACACACACACACACACACACACACACACACACACACACACACACACACACACACTGGGGAGGAAGAGACAGATGTAATTATTTCCACCCTGAGGGGTAATGTCACACTTCGCCCTACTAAGCCATCCCCACATGTAGGATCCTTCTTCTGGTCAGAAGATCAAACTACTTAAATGTCAGAGCAGAATTCATCATGCTATGGTCACAGGGCACCGTTGTGAGACCCAAGCTGCAGCAAAGAAATTACAGCTTTGTCCTAAGCCAGGTGAGCTGGGACCCACAGTTGCCCTCAAAGTTGCTAAAGCAACAAAGACATGGGGCTAAAGCCCCAGCTCTGGGAAATGGCCCACCACAAGCCTGCTAATGCAGGAACTGGCCTGCCACAAACACACAGGTGTGTTCCAAGAAAATTGAACNCCCCCCCCCCCCGACTGAGCCAACCGATTCTTGCCCTGCACCCCCTCCCCATTTCCCCCCTTTTGCGGTATTTGAACTTAAAGGCAGTCTGTAACAGCTCTTTGGGTTTCTGCTCCTTCCCGAAGGCAGAGGAACCTCGGCACACGGGCTTCAACAAACCTCTTTTTTTTTTTTTGTTTTGTTTTCTTTTTTTTTTTTGAGACAGGATTTCTCTGTATAGCCCTGGCTGTCCTGGAACTCATTCTGTAGACCAGGCTGGCCTCGAACCCAGAAAGCCGACTGCCTCTGCCTCCCAAGTGCCGGGATTAAAGGTGTGAGCACCATGCCCAGCTTTTTTCAATAAACCTCTTGCTGTTTGCATCATACCCTGGTGTTGTGGTCCTTCGTGGGGTCGAGTGGAGGTCGGACTTGAGTGGTGGTCCTTCGGATCCAACACCGTCTGTTGTCTTGTCTGAGAACAAATATGATTCAGTCTCTTGAGGGGTTTTCTTCAGTATGTGTCAAATACAAACCTGAAAATCACTCTGCTTTTGAGAGAAGTGTCAGCTTATGCTAGAGCTATTGAGTGATGCATATTCGAGAATAAGCCTCCCTAATGTGGTTACATCCCTAGATTTTTCCAGAAGCATACAATTTAAGACATTGGTATTTGGTTTATTTCTTATTCATCTTTCATTAAACTTAACAACAACAAAAAATCCAGCTGTGGAGGGTGAAGTGTGTGGGCTCACATAGAGCTTAAAATATGTACAAACATCATCTCTGTATTTTATTTGAGGTTGTTAGATATATTTCTTCTTCTTCTTCTTTTTTTTTTTTTTTTTGACATTTTGCTTCTTTATTTAATAAAAGGAAAGGATGAAAGCAATCAGTATATTTTTGCAGAGTGGCTTGCAGGAAAAGTCCAAGGTGCTGGTTTGAACTCTAGGACTTAAATAAATTAACAAAATTGTTTGTTATTTTTAGAATTCTGATGAAATCAATATTATTTGTGAAAGCTTTTAGAATTCACATATACATACCTACCCATAAATATTTATATTTATATTTATACGTGAACTGGAGTCTTACCATATTACCCAGTATACCCCGGAAATCTTGGGTACAGGGGTCTCTTGGGTAACTAGACTACAGATATGTGGTACTAACCTTGCAGGATAATTAAAAAAAAAAAAAAAACACTTACAAATTCCAAGAAAAGTTAATCATTTCTGTGTTGATTTTATGTCTAAATAAAATGTATTACTAAACATGCATATCAGTTATTATAAATTCTTTATGTTAAGATGGCATACTTATGTAGATGCAGCAATAATGTGAAGATTTTTGTCTCCTAGTTTAAATATAAAATGCCAGTTGATGACTTTGATAATACACATTTTTTTTTTGATTTAGTTAGATATATTTCTAACAAACTTTAAGTTGCTAAGGAATAGAAAGTACATTCAAGATCCTATTATTTTAGATGTTTTCAAAGTACATAGTGTCTGATGTGACTACTCCAGATTTAGCTTTTCATAACAGCTGCCTTTGAGGTTTGATGCAGAGGAAATACATAGAAGTTGCACAGTTGTGGGTTTCATTTATTGAAAACAATCACACTTAAAAATATTAACTGCACTGATTTAGAGGATACTGTGGATTTAACATCTTCCCTGGACACAGGGATTGACTTGAAAATGCCAGGGGTGGCTGTTGACCCCATCAGAGGAAGCAGGTAAGGAATCATTTAGGAGTGTTGATCTCAACATTCTCCAGTCTTTCTCTTGTTGGTTTGTTTAGCCTGGAGTAAAATTTCCATACTTATGAGCACTTCTAATTTGAAAATCCAGTTTCTCCAATGCTTTTACAATTTAAAACCAGTTGATGACATGATAGAAAACTTCTAGGAGTAAAGAATTCTCCCCCTCTGCTCTCATCAGGACAGGTCACACAATTCAAGTGCTAAAAATGCCATGCGCGATGACTTCCAGGTTTATGTGACCTATGAACGAATTCTGTCTCTAGTTTTGGATTTCATTCTCCTAAATATCTCACTCGGTATGTGCAAATATCGTAAGTTCCAACATATCTGAAATTGCAAACTCTTCTGGTCAAAACATTTTGGATGAGTCCATTTCACAGCCAAGGTATTTGAGGCAGAAGTTTCAACAGCATTCCTGGAGGAGACACACAGGACAGATGAATCACATGAAGGGTGGGAGGAGGGAAAGGGGCTGTTGATACGTATTTTGAGATACTCTATTTGTGTCTTACCCTCCCCCCTCCCCCCATCAGAACCTTTTTATGTCTATTGACCTTTCCTCTAGTCATACAGGGACATTCAGAGTTAACTGCGAAGAACCAGAGTTGTTGTAACAGGTCTTCAAGAAGAAACTTATTTTTGATAATGACTCATTGAAGATGTCTTGAGAATTTAAAAATAAGCGCTGTAAGCAGAAGTCTGTGAGAAACACGAGGAGGAACTGTTTATAAATAAAAAGGCAAAGAGAACAAATCCTTCCTTTCTTCTTTTCCCTGTCTCAGACCAGCGGAGAATTGCGTGATCGATGGCAGAATATTGCCAAAAAGGTGGAAATCAAGGTGGTTTGGATCTAGGGGGAGGGGGATCCAGGGAGCCGTGTGGGAAACAGATCTTCACCCACTTTGCAAGTTCCTGATGGAGGCAGCCTTGGAAGATTTCCTGACAGTGTTGTGAGTTGCACTCCTGTGATCTCGCATTGTTCCTGTTAACTGATTAACAGAAGTCCGGCCATCAGTGCCCTGGGTTTTCCTAGACCCATGGAAGAAAATGTTCCAAGGGTAGCCTCTCCATTCCACATCTCTCCAGGAGTCCTGCCGCTCTTCCAGTCTGAAGGAAGAGCATACCTAGTCATATGGGGTATGGTAGGGTAGGCAATGATGAGTGTGTCTGCTGAAGGACAACTCTGGGTTTTCTTGTTAACTATGCAGATAACAAGCTCTCCTCTCACTTGGGCAACTGTTGGCTGATCTCAGGTTCATATAAAATATGAACTTATTAAATTGTGGAGAATATGTTCAGAGTTGTAGGTACTGGCACCTGATTTTCCCAGTACTCCCTGAGATGGAGTTAGATATGTCTACACAGAGACCATCACGACTTTCCCATCAAGTTCAGCTATTTGGATCCTATTGCTTATCATTCTCTATATATTTTCTGTTTCAACCCAACAGTCTTGCACTCACATACATCAGTTTTCTGTATTAGCCATCTTCCCATTCTTATAACAAAATACTCGAGACAATCAATTTATTAGAAATATGTTTATGATGGTTACAGAAGTTCCAATCCCAAGCCGACTGACTCCAATGGATTTGAGCTTCAGGTGAAACTGTGACATTACTGCAGGAGCACATGGGAAAGCAAAATCAGGAGCCATGATGCAAAAAGAAAAGAGGAAGAAAGTAGTTTCCCACTTTCCTGTGAAGATATATCTTCATCGGCCTTCTATCAGGTTCCAATTACAAAATAGCACCACTTGATGGAAACAGCCAAACCATAGCATCCGCCTAGACATTTACATCATTTGCAAGGGCAGAGTCACAGCTAGCAGATGGCACGACTAACTTGAAGGTGAGATAAAACACGGCAACCTCTCATGAATGGCAAAGTGCGTGCTCCAGGCATGATCACTATTCATTCTCTTCTGATAGAGGAATAAATGGACAAGAAGAAACAAAGAGGGAGAGAAAAAGAAGGCTCGAGCAGAGAGGAGAGAGGAGGGGAAAGAGGAAGAAAGAAAGGGAGGGAGGGGAGGTCGGAAGAAAAAGAGGGAGAAGAGGGAGAAGGACAGTGAGGGAGGGAGGGAGCTAGGGAGAGAGAGAGAGAGAGAGAGAGAGAGAGAGAGAGAGAGAGAGAGAGAGAGAGAGAGAACCATTTAAGAACATCATTAGAAGTACTATGGGACTAGGTTAGCCCTGTCAGCTACTAATCCACAGAGACCTTTCTTCATGATGGGCTGGTTAGAGGCATTTGATATTGTTGCTGGAAACAGAATGGCCTGTATTTCTTTCAGAATACTCAAACAGAAAGCAACTTCAGTAGGAGGGAATTTCAGTTAATACCAAGAAACCAGAGAGGTTTATGCCTGCCTTTCAATTACCCTGGTCTTTCAGGCCGTTTGCACATTTGGGAACACGAAAGCTGATGGCATGATAGGAGTCCCTGCTGTGACAGCCACAGACCTACAATTTGTCTTTTTATTTGTTCCTGTCAGGCTGTGAAGGCAAAGCTCCAGATTTTATACTCAAAACATCAGTTCCATTGAAATACTTGTTTCTTTAGCCAAGGCTTGAAGAGTCCAGATAGAGAGGCTGTTGTTGTTTCTGAGGGGTTGGCCTGGAGGCGACAATGTGGGCAGGAGAAGACAGAAGGTTCCAGTCATGGGTGGAGGACAGTCCCTGCTTTGCTCTGTCATAATGATGATTTCCATGCTTTTTGGAGAGAGGACACTTGGGATGAACTCCAGAGGAAGGGTCTTAGGCACAAGACAGGTCATGATTATCAAGAAAGAGGAGAATTACCTGCAAAAATATACATGATGTAATGTGTATTTGTTGGTCCATACCTAGCAGTAAATCTAGGAGCTGGGAACGCAAAGAAGAAAGGGGAATTATTGTCAATAGTAAAATAGAATTTTCCCATGAAAGAAAAATTTGGCCTGAGAGTCTCATGAGAAAGTGACTAACATAAAAGGCTCAGAATAAGTGTTGTGACACCAAGTATAACCAGAGCGCATTGTGACAATATTTGATAGGTGGCCACTATAGAGCCCACTCACCAAAGCATGCGTCTGCTCTAAATAGGTGGCACCTAGAACAGCTGCTGTCAGGCGTGATATAAAATCACACCCAGACCCGCTAACCATGTTTTCTACCATGTCTGTATGCCAAATATGTACATGTACCTTATTATGTTCCAAAACACCCCAAAGATCATAATGGTTTAATGGGTGTGGTAGACAGATTCATAGAAGTAACAGAGAATAGCATCTTTGAAGAGATGCAGGCCTCAGTCCATGTCAGCTTGGTTAAGGCTTTTTCCAGTGCTGAGCACACCGAAGACATATGCTCAGTAAAATATCTACTTTGCAAAACTGTCCTAGTTTAAACAGCTAGTTAGCAGAAAGTCTTGGTACTTAGTCCAGAATTGGCTCTCCTGCCTTGCATTCTGTTCCACCATATTGCTGGCCCCTGAAAGAGTAGGGGTGGCTTCTTTCTATGGTGCTGTTACTCAGAAGCCAGAGCATAGACTGAAGAGAGTGTGTGTGGTGGTTTGAATAGGGATGGCCCCCATAGAATGCTTGGCCCACAGACAGTGACACTATTAGGAGGTGTAGCATCTTGGAGTAGGTACGGACTCAGAGGAAGTGTGTCACTGTGGAGGTCTCCCTTTGAGTCTCCCTCCTATGCTCAAGCTCTGCCCAGTGTGGCACACAGTCCCCTACTGCTACCTGCAGATCAAGATGTACAACTCTCAGCTCCTCCAGCACCATGTCTGCTATACTTCCTGCCATGACGATAACGGACTAGTGCTCTAAAACTGTAAACCAGCCCCAATTAAATGCTTTCCTTTGTAAGAGTCACCTTGGTTGTGGTGCCTCTTCACAGCAATAAAACCCCAAAGAAGACAGCGTGTCTTTCATTTTTCTCTGTGGGAAGCATTTCACTCCGAATTTTCCTCTCCCATTTCTCTCTTTCTTTTTCTGTTTTTCTTTTTTCTTTTTTGCTTTGCTGGTGATACATCACAAAGAAATGTATTTTAAAATAAGTTTTGGATATACCAACAATTTTCCCACCTGATAATGATGAAAGGAGGAGGATGGGAAAACAGGTTAGTGGGTGATATATTTGTGAAAGTATGAGGATCTGAGTTTGAGCCCTGGTACCATACATAAAAAGCATGGCATGGTGATGTGTACTTGCAATCCCAGCAGTGCAGAAGGAAAAGCAAGTATATGAAAAAAACAAAGGCATGCAGACCCCTGGGGTTCATTGGTCAGCAAGCCTAGCATGGTTGAGTCCCAGGTTGTCAAGAGAGACCTTGTACCAAAAAAAAAGGGGGGGGGATTCTCAGAGGAACGGCACCCAAGGCTGACCCCTGACAAACACATGTATGTGCATACACTCCCCTAAAAAAGACAAAGGCAAAAGTTTCATACTAATACAATGGATATGTGTGTTTATGTTTATATAGAGAATAAATATTGGCTGATTTACTACTCCAGGATATAAGGCATCTTCAATAATTTTCAAATGTAATCAATACTTTGATTTTATAAGGGTCAACCTGAGGATGTTGCTTCACATAAACATGTAGTTCAAAACGGGAGAAGTGTGTTTCCCACTTCAGACGTTATTTGAAGTTCTGTCTTTATCTTGAGCCCAAAGCCACTAACGATTTTTAAGAGGCAAAACTCAAGTCAACAACTCAAGCAGCAATTAAAACAAAAGAATCAAATGTTCTAACACAATTCAGTCTGAAGATATACCAATTTGATACACACTGCCAAATGACAGCAGGAAAATAATGCACATTTTGCTTTCTGTAATTGCATCATTTCGTTTCTATAAGAGCAGAGACCTTGTATGCCTGATAAAACCAGTGCAGTAAATAACATAAAACAGAGTCTTGAATCTGAACTGAGGTGTTCTAGCCAGCATTGCTGTTTTGTCACATGAGCTACATGCTATACACGTGGGATGTTCAGAACTAAGAGCTGCTAGGAATACCCTGGATTTGTTACATGTTTGATTTTTGGCCATTATGCCTTTTATTGTTGCCAGACTTCTCCCGACTGCCTTCTTTAGCTACACAAGTGAAGATTGAGCTCATAAGATTCTGTAGCTTCAATGACCAACCAACCATCATCGATCCCTGTTCAGAGAGCTAGAAAATCAAGATCAAGAAGATCTTGTGTCTGTGGGAAACTACTTCCTACTTTGCACATGGCTACCTTCTTATGGTACACACACACACACACACACACACACACACACACACACACACAGCTCAGATTCCTCTTTTCCATGAGCACTAATACCATTTTAAGGGCCCCACTCATATGTCTTCATCTAAATATACTGTTTCATTTCAGTAACCAGGTCTTAGTTTGAATACTGGGTTCTACTCAAGGGTCCTGAAGGAGCTGTAGCAGTGGTTCTCAACACTCCTCATGCCACAACCCTTTAACAGAGTTCCTCAGGTTGTGGTGACCCCCAACTCTAAAACTTCATAAGTGTAGTTTTTCTACTGTTATGAATTGTAATGTAAATATCAGTGTTTTCTGATGATCTTGAGCGACCCCTGTAAAATGGTTGTTCAACCACCCCCCAGAGGTTGAGAACTTCTGTGTTATAGCACCACTCGCCTCCACTACCCCTGTGTTATAGCACTGAGAGGTGCCATTTATTACCACTCGCCTCCACTACCCAGTCTGTAATGCTTTGTCTTCAGCGAACATGTAAACTGGTAGTAGTTCTTTCCTTATAGTCTGAAGATGAACAAGCCTTCATTTATTGAAGAAATCTGGCCATTAGTAATCGTTTCCATATTAGGTTTAAGCTTCTCATTGACCTTATCACAGGATGTGTTAATATCAAGAGACATCCTGAGATATCTCCCATATTCCAGACATGTTCTTGGCAAACCACCCCAGGGCTGTATAAACAGCCTGTTTTGCCCTGGGTAATCAGAATCAATCACAGTGTCCTATATTGCAACCATCTTTTATAGACCTTTGCAATCTGATTTATCACTGATATCCTCTGAGGTACGGTAGTGAAAGTGTTTTGCTGCTCTTTTTAGATGAAGGGAAATTGCTTTGGATGGTGTTTGCTAATAGGTCTGGAGAGAAAAGCATTTGTTAGATCAACAGCTGCATGCTAGATGCCAGAGGGTTTGTTAATTTGTCCAAACAATGAAATCGCATCTGGTACAGCAGCCAGCTGCAGTTGAAGTCATCACTTGGTTGAGCTGTTTGGTGCTCTACTGCTGTTTTCTCTTCTGTATGGACAAAATAGATGAATTAGATGGAGACTTGGAGTTAGTCAGAACTACTCATCATTGAAGTTCTTGATTTCAGCAATCCCTCCAGAAATGCAAAGCTGTTTTGGGATTAATATTTACTACACTGAAGCAGTTCTATTAATTTCTGCTTGGATTTTCCAACCATAATAGATTTGACTCTCCAACTCTGAGAAGCAATAAAATACAGACCGTCTGCCAGCTGCTGAAGGTATATACTGTATTACATATTCTGGATTGGCAAGATAAACACAGGGCACATTCAAGCCCACCATAAATGGACTCAGGTCAAAACTCCATTGATTGCTTGACCTTTACAACTGCCTGGTCTGGAGGGCCTACGTGATGCTTTGTGTCTGCTGTACCTGGTGTCAGTGCACAGTCAGAATGCAGCAGTCTCAGAAATGACCTCTCGTTGTCTTTCCAAAGTTCATTGTCTCCCTGGTGAAAGGATACAGGGAGCTAGGAAAGAGTCAGTTTCAGCATTCAGTAGTGAATTAGGGATCTAACCTCTCTTTCATTAGAGACTGGAGGTCTGTAAACTAAGTTTGGGAACTGAAGGAGCTGAGACTCTGCTTTTATTTCGCAGGTTCGAGTTTTAGTCACTTGACCTAAAATTTGTCTGCTCATACAAGTCAAGAATCAAGCATCCGATTAATTTTTATCTCCTCCATTAGGGACACTGATGAGCCACAGTTGGTTGCTTTGACCCTGCTGCTCAGCATGGTAATCACACGCACCTTCAGCGCTGCCTGTGTCTGACTTCTGCTTCCTCAGTGTCTGCTAATTTCTATTACATTATGGTCTTAATTCAATGGCTCTGCTTTCCAATAGAAGATCTTTGCAAAGACAAGTGACTATGAGCTCTTTTCAGTGATGCAGGGGCCTACCAGTCTAGGTGAATAGATCTATTACAATAAATCCACTCTAACATTCCAATCTTTCTAAACTTTTGACTTCTATATTAAACTAAGGTGAGCCGGGCATTTCCAATCCATTCACTGTGGTCCTCATTTTAATCCCATAAGGATACAGACTAGGTAGTAGAGGAGGATTGCAATAAATGACAACTCTCATTGGTATAGGATGGAAGTTCTCAACTTATAGGTAGCAACCGCTTTTGGAGATCAAACAACCTTTTCACAGGGGTCACCCAAGGTCATCAGAAACACACAGATATTTACATTACAATTTATAACAGCAGCAAAACTATAGCTATGAAGTAGTAATGAAAATAATTTTATGGTGTGGGGGGGTCACCATACCATGAAGAACTTATTAAAGGGTTGCAGTATTAGGAAGGTTGAACCAACTATGTTTAGTTAACCAGTCGAAGGTTGAACCAACCATGTTTAGTTAACCAGTCGAAATGTTGAACTCTTTCTTTTTCCCTGGGCATCTGATATCTGCTCACTAAATTTATAATAACAAATTGGTCAGACCAAACCTTATTTCACCAGCATCCCATTCTCACGATCCCGTTTCTGTAAAATGGGGATGCTCAGCTTGCTCCTTTGAAGCATACCATACCTTCTTTTGGACTGTAATTTGTACTTCACCTTTAAGATGATTTATTTGGACTTGAATTTAGTTACAGTCTAGGTGTGTGTCAAAAGGAGAATCAGCATGCCCTTGTATAGGACCTATCTTAAAGAAGGGAGTCTTTCTTCTTGTACTGTTGATGTGACAAAATACCTTTAGAGCAACTGAAGAGAGCAAAGATTTGTTTTGCCTTACAGTGAGAAGATACACTCTATCATAGTGGGAGGATAGAGATGGTAGGATCTTGAAGCAGTTGACCAATGGCATCTGAGGTCAGCAAGAAGAGAGTAATAGCTGGATGCTACTTAACTTTTGTTCTTTGTATTCAGCCCAAGATCCCACCCAGAAAATGGTGCATCCCCTATGTAGGGTGTGCCTCCCTACCTCAGTTGAACCTAATCAATAAAATTTTCCACAGGCATGTATCTACACACCCCTTCACAGACATGTCTTGAGGCTCCTTTTATAGATGCATCTAGATCCAGTCAGTTGACTGTCAGCATGAACCATCATCATGTCTTTGCAATGTCTGGAATAATCCCTTATCTTGGGATGGAAGATGGTTGTGTATATTTAATATGTCCTGGTACTTCAAGAGTGATGTTAAAGGGCATTATTGCTCATTGAGAGATGCAATGGCAACTTTACTGTTTTTATAAAACAAACATTAATTTTCCCCTCATTAGCTTTTTCCCTGTTATGTACAATTTTAATGTTTAAACATTAAAACTGTACATACAAATTCATGTCATGCATACTAATTTGTATAAAATTCTGAAGCTGACACCACATATATTTGTCTACTTTAATATCTATCATTATTTTGGTGAGACTTTGAAGAAAACCTTAGCTTTGGGGGATGTATTACCATTACGTGTAGCTACTTACCAAGTTTTCTTGCTCCCACATGACTGAAAATACTACCCATTGGTCATTCTTCCCTCATTCCTCCATTTTCTCTGCTCTTGCTGTATCCTGGTAATGACCATTCCTTTCTTGGATTCTATGTTATTGTGTTTTGAAGTCTACACATGGGTGAGGCTATGTGGCACTTGCCTTTCTGTGCTTGGACTACTTCAATTACCATGATGCCTGCCCATTCCCTTGATTTTGTCACACATGGAAGAATTTCATTTTTTAAAAAATAGCTGGAAAGATATTCTGTTGTGTCTATATACCACATTTTCATTATATGTTCATCTGTTGATGGACATTTGTTTCCATTTCTTGGCTATTGTGCATAGTGCTGCAGTAAATGTAGAAGTCCAAGTGTCTCTTTAGCATGCTGATTTCATATCCTTTGAAATACAGTCAGTAGCTAGATTGTTATTTTATAGGAGACTTATATTTTTAGTCTGTTGAGGTGTCTCCATGGCATTTTCACATTTACATCTCTATCAACGTGTACAAGGACTCTATTTTCTCCATATCCACACCAACACTGTCATCACTGGGTTTTTTGTTCTTTCCTAACAGCCATTGTTCTTGAGGTAATAGCTCACTGTCGTTTTGAAGTGCATTTTTCTAGAATCACCCTTATCTTTTAGTGAAACCTTCCTGCTGTCCAGATGGGACTTCAATCTAAGAGGTAACAGACTGGAAAATAACAGACTAGCCCTTCCCACAGGTCAATATACTCCATCTGTAGGCGTGGCACACTCTTCCAAACCCAATCACAGGCTCTGAAAAGAATGTGAAACTATAGCTTTCTCATGATTCTGTTGGAAGCAGGAAGAGAGCAACTCAAACTTCTCCCTACTTCTCTGCAGAACGGAAAACTTTCTGGTAAACTTGTCCTGCAGCAAAACAGCTCCTCAGGCTCTCTGCTTCTAAAGCAGAACCAAATTTTGACCCCCATGCAGTTAAGAATGGATATAGGGAACTGATTCAGTCCTAGGTTTTGCCTATGAGAATATTTGGAGGAATTGGAAGTCAATACATAAGGAAAGACTTATCTTGTGTCTTCCAGTGGCTCTCAAGTTGAAAACAAAGTGTGAGTTACATCCATCTGGAAAATCATATTCTCCAAATTTATCTAGCATAACTACATAATTTAATAAATAAAATCTAGGACACTTTATCCAGGGTATCCAGGGTATCCAGGGTATGCATATAAATAAGAATGTTTGTTGCATACATAAAGTTTGACAAGTAGACGCAGGAACAAACACCATTATTTTAGGTCATGACTTTTTAGGGGGATTTCTATGCATATGGGCACATAGATCACATACATACATACATACATACATACACACACACACACACACACACACACACACAGTTTTACTTTGGTAAAGAATCCCACTGTTCCTTCCTCGTGTTTCTCTTGATCTCATCATGTCTTCTAGTGTCCTAGTATAAGAGACATCTGCAAGAATGTGAGCGAGACATGCTCATGCCGGCAAGATACTGCTGAAGGGACCCTGATATTGTGGACTCTTGTGAGGCTACGCCAGTGCCTGGTAAACACCGAAATGGATGNTCACAGCCAGCTACTGGATGGAACACAGGGTCCCCAATGCAGGNACTAGAGAAAGTACCCAAGTACCTGAANNGGGNTGCAACCCTGTAGGTGGAACAACAACAGGAACTAACTAGTACCCCCTGGGTTTGTGTTTCTAGCTGCATTTGTAGCAGAAGATGACCTAATCGGCCAACAGTGGGAATAGAGGCTCCTTGGTCTTCCAAACTCTATATGACCTAGCACAAGGCAAGGCCTGGGCCAAGTAGTGGGAGTGGGTGGGTAGGGGAACAGAGGTGGGGGGAGGGGTATGGGAATCTTTCGGGATAGCATTTGAAATGTAAATAAAGAAAATAATAATAATAATAATAATAATAAAAAAAAAAAAAAAAAAAAAAAAGAATGTGAGCGAGATACATGAGAACACCAGGGACAGGAAGTGGGAGTGGGTGGGTTGGAGAGCAGGGTGGGGGGAGGGCATAAGGGACTTTTGGGAGAGCATTTGAATTGTAAATGAAGAAAATATCTAATAAAAAAAGAACACAATACACAAGAAAAAAAGATGAGTGAGAGAGAGAATTGCCAAGAATCTAAAACTCTGTATACTTGAAGTCAGAAAGCTGCACTTTGTCAGTGGTTTCTGGCTAGTTCCCAGACTATTAACATATCTGATTAACTGTGCTTTCTCCAATTTCTGTAAAAAGGTGATTTAAAAAAATAATTGTTTAGGATCAAGCAACAAAAAGTACTATTAGGAGCTATTTGCTTAATTTTAGAATCTATTGATGGTTTCAGATGAAATGCATTATTCTGAATTTTATCCTTTGAAATTCGGCAGCACAGAGACAATTCCTCCTAAACGATTCTTTTGGAATCCTATTTGTTTCTTCCCGTCTGTAATCGCTGTTCTCTATTCCAGTAAAACTGTCCTTGTCTAAGGGTCAGCAGAACAAAACATCCCTAATTTATCAGCAGAACACTGGCTCTCATCGTTGGGTTCAAGGGAATTACACAGAACTGCAAAAGAAATGTGATCCATGGCCTTCTGTACCAGTTGTCGGACCTTTCGGGAAGTCTGTGAACACTGCAGAATCTACCTCACAGCACACATGAGTGGAAAAGTGATTGCACATGGCAGTAAAAGTGAGACAAACAACAGGAGTCATACTAACTGTAGAATTTCCCATAGAAAGTCAACACATATTTCTTCTGTACCACTAATTCCCCAAGCCACAAGGACTCTTTCTCACATGCAAAACTCTTAGGAAGAAGCACAAAGGGTTGTTGGAGGACTGAGTGGGAATATTCTTGGTGACTGTCTGTGAGATAATTATAGTGGGTGGGAGAGATTAATGGAAAGCATATTATGAGGAGACGATCTAAGTTTCTTCTGCCACAAAGACTATTTTATTTATTTGGTTTATTCTGTGAGTCAGTCAATCCAGGTGTTGAATAGATATAAAGAACTATTAGAAAAAGTACTAAGTCAAAACATGTGCTACTGTTGAAGATCGTAATTCCGACGTGTCTCAAACTAGTTTATTTATTTATTTATTTTTGTTTTATTTTGTTTTAAAGACAGTCTCCTCTAGGCCGGGTTGACCTTGAATATGATGGGAAGTTATAGAAAATCTTGAATACTTGATTCTCTTGCCTCTACCTGCTGAGTGCTGGCATTGAAGGCTCTTCTAGTTCCTAGCCCCAGCCAAATTTTATTAAGGTTTTCTCTATACATTCTGAAGTTACTCAGCATGGTGTTAAAATGGAAAGCTATACTTAGATACATACTTAAAATTAATTAAGACTAAATGAAATTAAAAATTTAATTTTTTCAGATGTATAAACTACTTTTCAAAGGTTCATATGGCTAGTGGCTACCACATTGGTTAGTGTAGAAAAATGAAATTATTTAATCAGTGAAGAAAGTTTCATTGGCTAATGCTATTTTGAAAAGTTATTTGATGTAAAATAACCTGCCAAAGGAGATCAATTAAACCCACATTTCTCTATTGTTTTTATTGCTCTGTTTCATATATGTTATGATTGGGAATAGTTTGTTATTCTATTAGGAATTTAATGAAGGCCCTTACCAAGATAATGCATCTATTTGATTAGACATAGAAATTTGCAAATCATTTTGTTGAGACTGTGGACCCTCTGGGCAATGGTTACCTACACGTGCATAATGAATTACCTTCAAAACTTAGTGGTTTAAAATGCAAAGGTCTATGGCCTCAGCTTTGTGGCCCAGGAGACTGGGAACAGCTTAATTTGACTCTGGCTTAGAAACCTCATCAGGGTGCACAGCTTCTGTGGAGTGAGCAGTTTAGAAGGACATGCTATCTTTTAAGAACCTGTCTCGGTCACTACACGCATGAATTCACAGAAGCTACAGTCACTTGCACAAGATCTGCACAATATCAAACCATTCACCCTTCTAATATAGAGGGAGAAGGGGTTTATAAGATCCCACTGCTGAGGTTCGCTGGACAGTCGATGGCTTCTGGATGAGGGAGGGAATCAGTTTTCTTTAAGAATGTGGTCCCTCACCCTGATATAGCTGTCTCATATGAGGCTATGCCAGTGCCTGGCAAATACAGAAGTGGATGCTCACAGTCATCTATAGGATGGAACACAGGGCCCCCAATGGAGGAGCTAGAGAAAGTACCCAAGGAGCTGAAGGGGGTCTGCAACCCTATAGGTGGAACAACAATATGAACTAACCAGTGCCCCCAGAGCTCGTGTCTTGAGCTGCATATGTAGCAGAAGATGGCTTATTATGCCATCATTGGGAAGAGAGGCCCTTGCAAACTTTATATGCCCCAGTACATGGGAATGCCAGGGCCAAGAAGTAGGACTGCATGGGTAGGGGAGCAGGGTGGGGGGAGGGTTTAGAGAACTTTTGGGATAGCATTTGAAATGTAAATAAAGAAAATATCTAGGCCGGGCGGGTGTGGTGGCGCACGCCTTTAGTCCCAGCACTCGGGAGGCAGAGGCAGGCAGATTTCTGAGTTCGAGGCCAGCCTGGTCTACATAGTGAGTTCCAGGACAGCCAGGGCTACACAGAGAAACCCTGTCTCGAAAAACAAAAAAAAAAAAAAAAAAAAAAAGAAAATATCTAATTAAAAAAAAAGACGGGAAAAAAAATGTGGTCTCTGACACATGCTCCACTATGTTTATAGCGCCTTATTTATAATAGCCAGAAGCTGGAAAGAAACCAGATGTCCCTCAATAGAGGAATGGATACAGAAAATGTGGTACATTTACACAATGAAGTACTACTCAACAATGAAAAACAATGAATTTATGAAATTCTTAGGCAAATGGATGGATCTGGAGGATATCATCCGGAGTGAGGTAACTCAATCACAATGCACACATGATATGCACTCATTGATAAGTGGATATTAGTCCAGAAGCTTGAAATACCCAAGATACAATTTGCAAAACACATGAACCTCAAGAAGAAGGAAGACCAAACTGTGGATACTTTGTTCCTTCTTAGAATGGGGAACAAAATACCCGTGGAAGGAGTTACAGAGACAAAGTTCAGAGCTGAGACAGAAGAAAGGACCATCCAGAGACTGCCCCACCTGGGGATCCATCCCATATACAACCACCAAACCAGACACTATTGCATATGTGAGCAAGATTTTGCTGACAGGACCCTGAAATAGCTGTCTCTGGTGAGGCTATGCAAGTGCCTGGCAAATACAGAAGTGGATGCTCACAGTCATCTATTGGATGGAACACAGGGTCCCTAAAGAAGGAGCTAGAGAAAGTAACCAAGGAGCTAAAGGGGTCTGCAACCGTATAGGAGGATCAACAATATGAACTAACCAGTATCCCACAGAACTGTGTCTCTAGTTGCATATGTAGTAGAGGATGGCCTAGTCAGCCGTCAATGGGAAGAGAGGCCCTTGGTCTTGCGAAGATCATATGCCTTAGTATAGTGGAATGCCAGGGCCAGGAAGCAGGAGTGGGTGGGTTGGGGAGCAGGGTGGGGGGTATAGGGGACTTTCAGGATAACATTTGAAATGTAAATGAAGAAAATATCTAATAAAAAATAAAAAGAATGTGGTCCCTGATAGGTTAACCACACTCCAGTGGATTGTCATATACCTGGGTGTATATGAGCAGCACAAATTAGACTCAATGTTATTTAAAAAAGGGCATGAAATTGGGAGGGACAAGGATGCGGGTGTAGATATAGTATGAGTGTGTGTGAGTATGGATGTGAATATGATTAAAATGCATTCCATGACATTTGCTCCTCCACAAAAGGGCATGGTGCCTTGTATGCAGCAAAGACTAAATAAATGCGATTATTGACTAAAAACAGAAGCCCTTGTCTTGGGCTTCCAAGTAGCGTTTGTCATTTTAACTCTGTGCTGAGTAACTTCAGAAAGCCTTAATAGAATTTGGCTATAGCTAGGAATGGTGACAGGCCTCTTCAATGCCAGCACTCAGCAGGTAGAGGCAAGAGGATCAGGTATTCAAGATCTTCTATAACTTCCCATCACATCCAAGGTCAACTCGACCCATAGGAGACTGTCTTTAAAACAAAATAGAACCATCATTTCTGAAACATTCTATTGACCGTATTAAAGTCAGCCCTGTATACTGGTGGAGGAAACTACATGGGGGGGTGTGTGTCTAACCACCAGGATCCAGGATCTTTGGAAACCATACTGGAGATTGGCTTCATCACTTAGAACATACACAAAGATTCCATGGAACATTACCTTCATAAGGACATATTGTTTTTTTCTCATTGCTATGTTCCACTGTTATGTTATGGCTATAACAATGATGTAAAAACTGTAGATACATAATGTTTAAGGGAACGCATACAGGACTATAGGTTCATATTCTTCAACTCAAAAGACTACTTCCATCTCTCGTTTTGTTTGTAGGAACAAAATATTTTTCCTTGAGAATTTGAGACTGAGGACAAGAGAATGTAACTAGTAGGAGTCTTAGGGATAGTCTATCTAGAGGGAAAGATCAATACCATTGCTAATACATAACTATGTTTCATAGTGTTTGTTGTTAAATGTTTATATATGTATATATGTATATATGAAGAACATCTATATCTATTTATACTCACACATAGATATTATGTACACACAATGAATATACATAAAACATGTATATTTTATTGCTTTAGCTTAAAAATAGAAACTTTACTTTTTAGAAGAATATCAAAATGGTCTTTTGTAGAATAATTCCTAGCATAGTTTTGATACATAAATTATAACCTTGGAGACAAGAGGCAAGTTAAAGTTTATCATGTGGTGATATTTGGCTATGGGTAGTGATTCAAATTCTGACATCAATATTAAAGGCCTATGTATAAAAGATAACAGTAGCCCTCTTCTTACCAGTAGTGTAATGTGCGGGTTATACCACTCTTTCGTGTCTGCATTTGCTTGGGTGTACATTTCTCAAGAGAAAGGGCTAATTAAAGCCATGTGGCTGTCATTAATTAAATAACAGGCTATCTCCAAAGTGGATTAATGAATTTCCTACTAATGGAACCCTCCCTGGAAGACTATGGAGTATAATGAATATTCTTATCTAGGTGCCGTGTCTGCCTCTAAGAAGATGCAAGTTTGTGAGTTCATAGGACAAAGACAGGACTTAGTTTTAGAAAAAGCCTAGCAGTTTATTTCCTGATGGTTTACAGTGGGATGTTGATCTCTTTACACCTTCTCAGGAGGGTCTGTAAGGTAGCTTCAGCAGCTCTCTGGACACTGATACAGGGGTCCTGCCGAAGAGCCTGGAGTCCTGAGATGGAAACAGAGAGAGGAACAAGGAGGGTCAGTGCCTAGTAGGAAAAGCAACCAAAGTCCAGCCCTGGTGTATACAGCCCTGCAGTGCTGTACAGGTCAGTCCTGTGTGGTCTCAAGTCAGCGCTCACCTTCTACCCTAAAAGATAAAAAGCAATGAACAGCTGGGGATGGAGCTTGGTGGTAGAGTGTGTAGTTTGAAATTATAAGTTCCAATCTCCAGGAGAGGGAGTTGGGAAAGGAAAAGGAAGAAGAGGAGGAGGAAGAGGAGGAAGAGGAGGAAGAGGAGGGCAGAGCCTTCTGGTTTCCTTCTTTGCCTATAGCAGATCTTCTCCCACAGGGCTCTATATCCAAATAGCACTGGGAGGGAGCGAGCCTCCCCGGAGTGCGGATAGGCCTGTGCGTACAGGTAGGATCACCACTGCTCCTCAAAGGAACCTGCCTGGAACCTTCAGGGCACAGGAACCAAGGGGTGGCCTAGAATGGGAGTCTTCCAGTCTCCATCTGGGCCCAGAGCTGATCGTGCACAACAGAGCTACATATACAAATACCACCAAGAGAGAGCTGGTCTCCCAGGAGTGCCTACACACCTGTGAGCTAAGGTAAGACCACCAATTCTCTTCAAATTCCTGGTCTAAGAGGGACACACAGAGCCATCAGGTCACAGGAACCAAGGATCAACTGGGGACAGGATCTTTCTGGTCTCTGTCTGTACCCCAAAGCTGACCCTTTACCACAGCTCTCCATATCCAAATTCCTCCTGGAGAGAACTGGTCTCTCAGGAGTATAGACACACAGGCTTGCAGTAAAGACAAGCCAAAGTCAGAGACAGCAAGACCAGCTAACACCAGAGATAACCAGATTGTGAAAGGCAAGCAAAAGGACATAAGCAACAGAAACCAAGACTACTTGGCATCATGAAAACCCAGTTCTTCCACTACAGTGAATCCTGGTTACCCCAACACACCAGAAAAGCAAGACTGATTTAAAATCACATCTCATGATGATGACAGAGGAATTTAAGAAAGACATAAATAAATAACTCCCTTAAAGAAATACAAGAGAATGCAGGCAAATAGGTAGAAGACCTTAAAGAGGAAACACAAAACTCCCTTAAAGAATTACAGGAAAACACAACAAACAGTTGAAGGAACTGAACAAAACCATCCAAGATCTAAAAATGGAAGAAGAAAAAAAATAACGAAACTACAAAGGGAGATAACACTGGAGATAGAAAACCTAAGAAAGAGACCAGAAGTCATAGATGCAAGTATCACCAACATAATACAAGAGATGGAAGAGAGAATCTCAGGTACAGAAGATACCATAGAAAACATTGAAGCAGCAGTCAAAGAAAATGCAAAATTCAAAAAGTTCCTAACTCAAAACATCCAGGAAATCCAGGACACAATGAGAAGACCAAACCTAAGGATAATAGGTATAGAAGAGAGTGAAGATTCCCAACTTAAAGGGCCAGTAAATATCTTCAACAAAATTATAGAAGAAAATGTCTCTAACCTAAAGAAAGAGATGTTCATGAACATTCAGGAAGCCTACAGAACTCCAGATAGATTGGACCGGAAAAGAAACTCCTCTGGTCACATAATAATCAAAACACCAAATGCACTAAACAAACAAAGAATATTAAAAGCAGTAAGGGAAGAAGGTTAAGTAACATAAGAAGGCAGGCCTATCAGAATTACACCAGACTTCTCACCAGAGACCATGAAAGCTAGAAGATCCTAGGCAGATCTCATACAGACCCTAAGAGAACACAAATGCCAGTCCAGACTGCTATACCCAATAAAACTCTCAATACCATAGATGGAGAAACCAAGATAGTCCATGACAGAACCAAATTTGCATAGTTTCTTTCCACAAATCCAGCCCTACAAAGGATAATGGATGGAAAATGCCAACACAAGGAGGGAAACTACACCCTAGAAAAAGCAAGAAAGTAATCTTCCTTCAACAAACCTAATAGAAGATAACCACTAACAAACATAAAATAACACCAATAATAACAGGGAGCAACAATCACTATTCCTTAATATCTCTTAACATCAGTGGACTCCATTCCCCCCAAAAGACATAGACTAACATACTGGATATGTAAACAGAACCCCGCATTTTGCTGCATTCAGGAAACACATCTTAGTGTCAAAGACGAACACTGCATTAGAGTAAAGGGCTGTAAAACAAATTTCCAAGCAAATGGTCCCAAGAAACAAGTGGGAGTAGCCATTCTAATATCAGATAAAATCGACTTTCAACCAAAAGTCATCAAAAAAGGTAAGGAAGGGCACTTTATACTCATCAAAGAAAAAAAATCTAACAAGAAGAACTCTCAATTTTGAACATCTATGCTCTAAATGCAAAGGCACCCGGAATTCTCAACTGAGGAATACAGAATGCCTGAGAAGCACCTAAAGAAATGTTCAACATCCTTAGTCATCAGGGAAATGCAAACCAAAGCAAACCTAAGATTCCACATCACACCAGTCAGAATGGCTAAGATCAAAAACTCAGGTGACAGCAGATGCTGGTGAGAATGGAGAAAGAACACTCTTTCATTGCTGGTGGAACTGCAAGCTGGTACAACTACTCTGGAAATCAGTTTGGTGGTTCCTCAGAAAATTAGACATAGTATTACCTGAGGCCCCAGCTATACCACTCCTGGGCATATACCCAGAAGATGGTCCAACATGAAACAAGGACACATGCTCCTCTATGTTCATAGCAGCCTTATTTATAATAGCCAGGATCTAAAAAGAACCCAGATGTCCTTCAACAGAACAATAGATACAGAAAATGTGGTACATTTATACAATGGAGTACTAATCAGCTATTAAAAAACAGTGAATTCATGAAATTCTTAGGCAAATGGATAGAACTAGAAAATCTCATCCTGAGTGAGGTAACCTAAAAGAATACACAAAAGAATACACATGGTCTGCACTCAGTGATAAGTGGATATTAGCCCAGAAGCTCAGAATACCCAAGATACAATTCACAGACCACATGTAGCTCAAGAAGAAGGAAGACTAAAGTGTGAATACTTTGGTTATTATTAGAAGGGGGAACAAAAATCCCCATGGGAAGAGTTACAGAGACAAAGTGTGGAGCAGAGACTGAATAAAAGGCCACCCATAGACTGCCCCACCTGGGGATCCATCCCATATACAGTCATCAAACCCAGACACTATTGTAGATTCCAACAAGTGCTTGCTGAAAAAAGCCTGACATAGCTGTCTCCTGAGGGGCTTCTACCAGTGCCTGACAAATACAGAGGTGGACGCTCATAGCCATCCATTGGACTGAACACAGGGTCCCCAGTGTAGGAACCAGAGAAATGATCCAAGGAGCTGAAGGGTTTGCAGCCCCATAGAAGGAACAACAATATGAACCAACCAGTATCCCCAGAGCTCCCAGGGACTAAACCACCAACCAACAAGTACACATGGAGGGACCCATGGCTCCAGCTGCATTTGTAGCAGAGGATGGCCTAGTTGGTCATCAGTGGGAGGAGAGGCCATTGGTCCTGTGAAGGTTCTATGCGTCAATGTAGGGGAATGCTAGGACAAGGAAGTGGAAGTGGATGGGCTGGTGATCAGGGGGAGGGTATAGGGAGGGGGTTTTTGGAGGGAAAAAACCAGGAAATGGGATAAAATCTGAAGTAATGCAAATAAAGAAAATATCTAATAAAACACACACACACACACACACACAAGAGGATGAAGAAGGGGACAAAGAGGAGGGAGAGGGGGAGGAGGAGGTCATTACTGTGATCAACAGTTTAGATAGCAGGGCATCATTGGGAATGTCAGCAAAGGGGTGGAGCTGGAGGCTGTGATCAATTCATAGAAGTTCTAGGGTCTAGGCAGCTTCAGTAAATAACGTGAATGCTAAACTTCATTATTCCTGGGCTGCTCTGGAGCTTGGAACAATCTCTCTCTCTCTCTCTCTCTCTCTCTCTCTCTCTCTCTCTCTCTCTCTCTGTGAATGAAACAAAAGTTTGTAAACAGTAGGGGTGATACTTACGCATGGTGAGCTGTTCTCTGTCTAATAACTCCACGTATCGATTGGTCAGGTGAAGAATAATGGCATCTAAGGTTAACAAAAGAAAAGGTTACTGACCTCACTGTCAGGGGAAAGTGGACCTGACTGTACATAGTCAAAAGGCTAATGGGCTGATTGGTGACTGGACAAATTACGTAAGTCCCCATATGCCTCTGAGGCTGATGTGCGGAGAGCTTCGACTGGGTGCCGAGCAACCCGAGTGGAAAGTGTTTGCAAGGCCAGCTCATTTAGAAAACTCACAAGCTGGCCTTCTTGGGGGTGGAGAGAATGTATTGTTAGGTTTCAACTTGCATGAGATAGGATTTCTGAATTGGTCAAATTTATAGTGTAATTAAGGCAATGGTGTGCAAGATCCAAAAAAAAAAAAAAAAAAAAACCAAAACAACCAAAAACATGGAGTTAACATGACCATACCAATGGACTGGACCTGCTTACTGTGGGATGGGTCATTAGAACAGGCTTACAGAGACCACTTACATTTTTATAGTAGAAGAGTCTTTAGAGACTCACTCACTTTCTGTGTCATAGATTGGCATGGAGGTGACACAGGGAAGCAAAACGTCCCGTGTCACACAAGCAGAACCTGTATCAATGTTCTCCTCACTTAGATCATCTTGCTGTTCATGTGTTCATCTTGAGAACACAGAATGTGATTCACAAGAAAGAAAGAGGCAAAGTAGTTATTCTGCGGTACCAGGCTAGAAAACAAGACTCTGGGAAAATAAAGACCAAAGACTTGGAGCAGTGGATCTTGGAAGACTCAAGAGAACAGTCAAGTCAGGGGGACAGGGGCTGTGGGTGAGCTGGAAGAGGCTGTACTTTTTCATTTGTGAAAGAAAAGATGATATCACAAGACAGATAGATAACACATTTCTTCCCACTGCCCCCGGCTTCCACATTTTTGTTCTGCCATACCAGCTTCATACCATGTCAGGGAGAGTTCAGTCAGAGTGCAAACTAAACAGGAAAGAACAGACATGGGTGGGTTGGTACTCGGAGGGGACATTCACCTGTGAGCTTCACAGCTGCGCTCCTGATCATCTCCCAGCTGCTGGTGAAGAAGGTGAATGAATGTGTGTGGAGAATCCATAGAATTTCCTGGTTCTTCTTGGACTGGAAGAAACATGGATGAACTCAAAGACAGCCATTGGAAAGTGACCCTTGATGACATTTTTCATCCCATGTCTCCGAAGAGAATGGACCACGAAAGGCTAGTTTTAACATCCATCGCCATACAATGATTGACTGAAAGTTGTCTTATGGCCATTTCAACAAAGATTTAAACAGGAAGGCACTGGAGATCAAGGAACTAGTTGACAGATTTAGTTTCAGGACCACAGAAGAATGGATGCTTATTGGACTTGAGGGAGAGGACAGTGTGTGAGAGGACTAGGGTCGCTGTCATCCCAGCAAGGCTATCTTGGTCTTGTTGTAATTATTTCAATAAAACACAAGAAATATAACAGATGTGACCTGAAGAGGAGACTTCAGTCAGCTTCTTGCTAGAGATTGGTACCAATTATATGCATCCTTCTGAGGTTTGTCTAGAGGTTTGTCTAGTCTCCTGTCTTGCTATTTAGGCAGCACCATCTGCTGTACACTTACCAGTTTCATGCAGAATTGCCTGTAGAAGTCCCTGGCCCGTGGCAGGTCCCGTTCAAGGAGGTGGTCTAATAGGCCATAGAGCTCCTGAAGGCCCAGGAAAGGGATACAGATGACCAAGACATCACGGCATGCCTAGAAGACAGAGATTCTGCTATCACAGTCTATCATATCTGTCATAAGGGGGTAATTGCTCATTGATACAGTAAAAGCAACAGTAGAAGCCTATGGCTTGAAAGGAAGAGAAAGGTGGAAAGAGACAACAAAATGGAATTCTGAGTGGAAGTAGAAGCTTTTGGGTTCAGTTCTAAAGGGTGACTTCTGGCCTACTTTCTGGTTCATGCATCTCAGCCCTGGAGTGGGAGGGGAGGTGAATGTGTCTTCAGGCCTACTTACAGCTCCAATCTTGGGGTTAGGGTCCCAGAGGTGGAGGAGGAATGAGATCATGCTCTTTTTCACTTCCTCAGCAAAAAATATCTTCCACCTTCTTCCTGTTAGGGAGGCTAAATCCTCAAATAAGGAGATGGCTGTCAATCTCACATCATCTTGCTCCTGTGGTGACAAATGGATCTTCTCACAATCTATTCCCTGCTGGCATCCTTTTGGTACCCAGCCCCACCTTGCCGCCATACTTCAAGCAAAGGAAAGAAGGCTGGCATCTGAGCACTGGTGTATTCTTGTCACTGTCTCTGCATTCCAAGGACTCTATAAAAACTTACACAGCTTAGAAAAAGTAATCCTCTAGATTCAGTTTTGTTATAGAACTGAAGACTTGATTTCTGCCTTTGTGGGGAGATTTGATTGCAGAATGACAAACAGAAGAGTTGGCACCAGGATGCCAGGGGCGATTGCCATTTTTTATATACGTTCATAAAGTGTTCTGGTTGCATCATTAAACCTAAAGCTGTGGGTTGTCTTATCTAAGGGGGCATAAGCGTCAGTGCTCTTCTTTAAGATGCCAAATGTTTTGTAAGGGGATGGAAAGCTGCTCAGGGATCCTGACATTGAATCTCAGGTCAAATAAAAACTTGACTGGTAGAAGGACTATCTCATGTCTGCTTGGGGCACCTGTCAATAATCAATCTGATGGCCTCTAACTTAGGAAGGAAATGGAAGGTAGGATGTCTAGGAGGCAGAAAAGATACTGGGACAGCATGAGACACAGGAGATGTGATGAGACAGATGTGTGGTACCTGAGCAGAGGTAACCAGTCATGTGGCAGAATGTAGAGTCAAACAAATGGGATATTGAAAGCTATGATCTAGTCAGAGAAGAGCCAAGCTACATGGCCAAGGCATTTGTAAATATAATTTGAGTCTGAGTCTTATTTCTTGGAATATGGGGCTGGGAGGAAGAAAGAGACCTGACCTCTACAATGCCTGGTCGTCCTCCTGTGGACATGTGAAGTTATGGGAAAAAAAATATATTTTGTCCAGCATAGTTGGAAATGACTTCAAGGAACAACATGTGAGATGACTGGAAGGAAAGCCTTTGTTAGCTCACATGCATACTTTGCTGATGGGGTTCAAAGTTACAAGAAAAGAAGCACAGACGGGTTTTCTGTGCAGGCCAACAAAACTAGATTAAAAATTAGGGAATATCTGCCAAGTTCAATGTTCTCAGTTTTCAGTGATTGCTCATGGTGGCAGTGTGATGAGAAGGGGCGTGGCATAGCCATGGAGTAGGGGTGGGGGCTGTGGCACAGCCACAAGGTTTCACTTCTGCCCTTCACTGCATCATCGAGTTCTGACAGTTACAGAAAAACACTTGCACACTGATGGGGAAGAGAGGAAAGTTGACTGGTGACAGAATTGTGTGCTTAACCTATAGCGAAATATAGAGGGCAGAGTATTACAGAGTTACCCACACTGAAGGATGCGACACTGCTGGAGGGAAATTTGCAAGTCTTTACTAATGTCAGGGTTTTGTGAAAGTTTTATTCACGTATGGTGGTACTAATCTTCACTGGGAGAGAAAAATGCCTAACCTGATAACCAGAAAGTGTTTGCATATCATTTATCACAGCACAGTGTTACATTGCTTTCAAATTGTTAAGAAGACTTGTGACTTACACGGGGCTCAGATCCAAGAGAAATAGTATTCTTTCAACAAGAACCCAGGAATCTAACAGATTGGGCCTGAAAGTCAGACTTCAGATAGTCCCTGAAGTAAAGACTGACATCAATTATCTGTGGAGCAAAAGGGGAAACTTTTTTTTTTTTCAGAAAAATTCTACAGTAGATGGGAGCTCAGTAACCTTTTTTTTGGAGGATAACTTGGGAATTAAACTGATGTTAGCAAATTAAAGAACATGTTTGGGAAAAGTAGGCAGAGAGCTGTTTTCACATGCCAGGTCACTCTAGAATATATAAACAAAGAACAGGGTGCAAAAATACAACACTTGAGAATTATTGGCTGTGGGTATATATTGCACATTAAAATTAAAATAATAAATTAAAATTACATGTAATTAAAACCTAAAGCTAATGAATCACCAAAGTTTCAGAAAGGAACAGAAATATTAAGATATTGGAGTAAATAAATAGGGACATGTTGTACTTCAAAGGAAGGTTTTTTTTTTTGTTTTTGTTTTTTTTTAAATTCTATTTGATACTTCTCAGGCCTCAATAGGAGAGATGACTCAACCAGTTTCCTATAAAATACATAATGAATAGAAAAATTAGGTTTGTGATGAACAGTGGAGGGAATATATGTTTTCAGTCTGGAGACCATAAAATAAATTAATTAATTAAGCTTTAATGTTTATGAAGGCAACACTAGAGAGGGAAACTAGCAATACTCTGGCTCCTTAGGCAACAGGACATGAGGAAAATTTTATAGATGATAAAAACATTAGGTTGAAGTTGTGAAACAGATTTTTACATCCATAGAAGTAAATAAACAAGAAAAAAAATACTAAGACACAGTTTGTAGAATAAAGAAAAGAAATGAGTCCATAGTTTGTACAGATACAGAATACAGAAATGATTCACCTTCACCTAAGATTGCTTAGTGATCTTTGGTGATCAGTCAAATAACTACAATTTATGAGCCCTATGGCCCCTTCATCGTTAACAGCCTTGCAGGTAGACTGTGAAAGCCATCATGGGCATTATGTCATCAGTAAGTGTGGCTATGTTCCAATAAAACTTTATTGACAAATGGCGAGTGTGAGCTGGATTTGGTCCATGAGTTGAAAAGTCTTTGGGTTTGGGAAGTGGAACAGATCACGTTGGAGGAACTAGGAATTGTCTTGATGTCTGTATTCCCCAAAGCAAATGGATTGTGAGAGGGCTGGCAAGATGGCTCAGCAGGTAGGACTGCTCTTCCGAAGGTCCTGAGTTCAAATCCCAGCAACCACATGGTGGCTCACAACCATCCACAATCAGATCTGACGCCCTTTTCTGGTGCGACTGAAGACAGCTACAGTGTATTTATGTATAATAATAAATAAATCTTTGGGCTGGAACTAGCAAGGACTGAGTGAGCAGAGTTGACCGGAGTGAGCAGAGGTCCTAAATTCAATCCCCAACAGACACATGAAGGCTCCCAACCATCTGTACAGCTACAGTGTACTCATATACACAAAACAAATAAATAAAATCTTTAAAAATAATGACTTGTGAGCAATTTATTTGGGAGATACACCCAGGAAACAAACCTGGGGAATGAGAATCAGATAGGGGATGGAGGAAAGAAAGGACCATCTGCTTGCATTTGTGGGTGTGCTGCCCTCACTGGCAAATGGTACTCGAACCTTCTGTGAAGTAAGGACCCTGAGGAATTCGTTTAAGTTTCTTCCCAGGGCTAGCCTCCTCTGTAACAATTCTAGCCCTCTCTGCTTAAATCGGTTGTGTTTTCTATGCCAGGGAGCATGCTTGGGTAGAGGGACCTGGGGAGTCAGCAGCCTGTATGGGAACCTTTGTGGCGACTCTCTGGAGTGGCCACAAAGGGCTGGCGAGGACACCCCCACAGTCTTCAAGCCCTACAGTGGCCATTCTGTCACTTCTTCCAGGGAAGGGAGTCTCCCGAAAGGGCTCACTTACATCTTCAAAGAAAGTTCTTGTTTGGAGTACTATCTCCTTGAAGTAGAAGTTGATGTCTCTTTCTGTGAGCAGCTCCAGGATCTTTTTCAGAGCTTTCAAGCTTTCACAGACGACTTCGGTGCGAGCCAGGTGGTACAGGCCTCTGATGATACATTCTAACATCATCTGCTTATGCTTCCTCACCTGCGAGGAACAAAAGGTCTCAGGGATTGAGAGAACTTGATTCTCTGTGTCTTTTGAAGAGGGTAGGAACTCCCAGGTGGGGATGGCAGCTACAAACGGGTTGTGTGAGCGCATGCACTTCAATCCCCAAGTTGTTAACTAATTCACTTAATTTCCATGAAGCTACCAGATGGGTGCTGCTAGATTATTACCTTGAAACTCTACTTAAACAAATCCTTTCGCCAAAAAAGTTCTCTTACCTTGTGAGGAGCCCCACAGGCTGTGTTGCCCAGTCCCCGGATAGCCATTTGCCTCAGAATGGCATTGGAATCCCGTGCGTTCTGATCCATGAAACTCAGTACATCTCGAAGATTTCCATGTTTCCAAAGGATTGGCTCCTTCATAAGCTGAAACCAACAAACTCCTCCCCTTTACTTAAGGGAGTCCCTTACCTTCAGCGGAAGGCTAAAGACATCTTAGCAACAGTGAAAGATGGCGGCTTACTGCTGTGGAGTGGAGGAAGGGAGCCCTTGCACGTGAGAGCCAGCAAATCTACTGGCTGAGCTCTGAATGTGAGCCTACCCACAGGTCAAGGTAATGAAGACCAGACAATCTAGGTAGGAGGATTTATCCAAGGAGCAGCAAAGACAGAAGTTAGCTATTCCCATTCCTTCCCTAGGTTGGCTAGCCTTATGCCAGGAAAGGGGGCTAATGACCTGCTGATTTTGCATTTTGTCCCCCTCACGTCTATTATTGTCCCTTCTCTGACCCGGAAGGTTGGTTTTCATAGAAGAGGCAGGAGATGGTTGTGAGTGGGATTTCCTTTCTCTTTCACTGCCTGCTTGTGCACCTTTGAAATGGGTCCCTTCACTACTAAAACCCCCCTTAAAGGGGCCCCTTCCATGGCTCCAGGTATCACTAAGCTACATGAGGAATGTAGCAGGGGACTCGTGAACAGGCTCTGTTGAGTATTTTTCCTTGCCTCAGAGAAGAATGCCATGCCTGTTATCCGGTAGTTCTCAGAGGATGAGGTGAGAGACGAGAGTAGGTGTTCCATGATATCCAGTATGACGCCATGTTGCCAGACTGCCATGCTCCTGGGAAACAGAAACGTTAAAGGGGACTTAATTTCCCACTACATCAAAAGTTCTTAATCTGTGAGTTGCAACGCCTTTGACAAACCTCTGTTTCCGAAAATATTTACATTATGATTTGTAAGGGTATAGAAAAAAATTACAGTTATGAAGAAGCAACAAAAGTAATTTTATGGTTGGGAGGGTCCTGACAACATGAGGGACTGTATGAAAGTGTGTGGTTGCATTAGGAGGGTTGAGAACCACTTCTTTAAATAATGGAATAAACTGTAGTGTATTTACAGGGTTTTCAAGCCAATACTTGCATCTCAACAGAAATAGTAGATGAAAGACTGCTGAGCCTTATATTTTAAGATGGCCCATCCAAGTAGTGAATTTAATTTAGTTTATTTAAATTAGTTCACTTGAGTCATTTTTATTTTTTTGTCTTTTTGTTTTTTGTTTTTGTGAGAAGCGGTAAGGTTGGAGCCCACAATACCCCATGGCTCTCCTCTCTGTCCCCAAGGGGAATCTTTTCCCCTTTGTGTTGACTTGATTGTGCATTGCATCTTCAATTCTACACTCTTTGCCCTCTTGCATCCATTCTAGATTGCCTGCATATTACCTGGCCAGTGCACACACGCCGATGTGATGGGTGTCAGGATTGCTAAGGAGGGTCCATAAGTTGTCGCCTTCATCAGATTCTTTTGCAAGGCCTTCTCTCATGGCTTGAGCTTGCAGGCATTTTAGAGTTGCAGTTGAGAGTCTAGAAGAGACAGAAGCCATAGAAGTAAATCAACCCTACACGAGAAGTTTTGAATTAAGTTGACCCTTCCTACTTCTTGTAATCCTCTCCTAATTTATAGATTAGTGGATGCTGTTCAAGACAAAAATAAGACACTCCTATTTTCACACTTCAGTCTTGGGGGGGGGGCGGTCAAAGCCATGTGATCCAATAGAGCCTTGTCAACTGCCCATAAGGAAAAACAAACAAATGATTTAAAAAAAAAAACAACCTGTAAATGGAAAGTGAAAAATAGTTTACTGGCTCTTTGAACTGTGACCTGCCAGTTGCCATTATGTAGATAAGCTGCTATTATCTGTGTATTCACACACAGATGCTTGCATTCAGGTATGGCCCTTTATACCGCTGCCAATTTGGTGAAGTGCCGTCGTGTATTACAGCATGTGTGGAATCTAAATGGTGTTTAAAATGTCTTTAAAAGGTTGCATTATGATTTGACATTGGAATGAAAAGCTATGCAGAAGGTTAGAGAAACAAGATGACATGATAGAAAGGAAGGGTCTGGACCCCACAATTCTCATCCAATTCAGTTTATTCATATTCAAGTTCAATTATTTATATTCAAATTATTTATATTTAATTATTCATATTCAATTATATGTAATCAAATTCAATACAATTTATATTCTTTTTTATTTTAGGCTTTTTTTTTTTTTTTTTTTTTGGTTTGGTTTTTTTGAGACAGGGTTTCTCTGTGTAGCCCTGGCTGTCCTGGAACTCACTCTGTAGACCAGGCTGGCCTCGA
>NC_034600.1:51957561-51961610 GCF_900095145.1 Mus pahari | reverse complement strand
TGTGTGTGTGTGTGTGTGTGTGTGTGAATGTTGGGAGCGTCTGTAGTTGGAGGAAGAGAATCATGGTAAAAATGTATTAAAAATTTTTCAATAAAATGATTTTTAAATGGAAGAAAAACACGGATTTATGGTCTAATGGAAAGTTTTACTCTATATAGATGGATATTGCATTTTTCAATTGCTAAAGTCTTAAGATTAGATGGAATATTGTTTTCTTTCTTTGTAGCCTTCAGTATCACAGAATCCCAGCTTTCCTAGAAAGATCCCCACAAGGGTAACCATGTTTGCCCTTTAAGGAAGAATGCACAGCCCTTGCTTCTAATGTGACCATGCTAGGCAGATAGATACCTTGGATATTGGCTCAGTGAAATGAACCACCGACCTGGAGTCATGCTTAAAGGATGCCAAAGCCTTGTTTGTTCCATTCGTTTTTATTCAGTTCGGGTTTGATACCAGGGCAGAAAAGGCATTGAATCTGAGTTCAATAGTCCCTCTTTGGGAGCATGGGATCAGAACCGTTAAATTTTTTCCTGATGAGCCACTTACCTGCAGGGGTCTGGGAACTGCTGTCGGTCCCCAAATTGCATCACACGGCGCCTTTGACTAAGGGTAGACATTGGCATTTTCTGGCCCAAGGAGCAGCTGACCAGCTTCAGGAGGAGGGTGAACAGCTCTGGATACAAATGAGTGATACGAGCCCCTGTTAAGATCACTTCGTAGATAGCGCAGGCCACCTGAGGGGACAAAGGACCTCTCAGTTAAGCACTTTTCTTTTTTCTGAGGCCATTTGTTTTTCCACTAGGTTGTCACAGAAGCTTGGACAGAAAGCTGCAGACTTTCAGGGTCTGTTTTCTAATTTAAGCACGCCCATGGTAAAAACACGCACGCCAACGGGAACATAAACTGGTCTGTAAACGACTCAACAGGCTGCGTTTCTTAGGACCATCATACTGGTGTCATGACTTAGGGTAGACACACAGTAGAGTATGACATGTATTCCAGCATAGAAAAAATTTCAACAAACAAACAAACAAACAAACAAACAAAATTAACAACAATGGTCCTGTTGGATATAGTGAACACTCATTTGGAAATATATTTTCTTTGTGACTGATGAGAAATTTGCTTCCACAAATGTCCAACCACAGTCAACACTGCTGCCACGTTTGTTCAATATGAATTAGACCATAGTTAAAATGAGGGCTCTTGAGAAATGTGGTTAATGCTCCTTTGGGAGCAGGTGGGAGCAGGTCACAGAGCAGATAAGAGACATCAGCAAGTGATCAAATGTCCAGCTTACTGAGATTGCTTCCGTCCCGGCTATATCGTCCTCTAATCGGGTTACCAGTTTCTTGATCAGGGCTCTCATGAGTTTGCCACTGGAGGCTGGGTTTTCAGCCAGTGCCTTCCACAATGTCTTTGTGTCCCTAGGGTGACAAGCCAGGAAGTCAACAGGTAAGGCACCACTCTCTGGACAGTGAGCTTTTCCATCCGGCTTACTTTAAGACCTCATTATGATGATAATCACACATGCACAGGCAGATAGATAATGTCAGTATCATAAGGCAGTAATGATGGTTTGGTTAACAGCCCAGCATCTTGGCCTCGGAGAGGCATGTAAATATCCAAACAGATGGAAACCTCTAACACTGGTACATTCTACACAACCAGAAAAAGTAGAAATAGTCACTTTCAATATTTACTTATTCTTATTATAAACATGATGCATTTATTTCTATTTTAAGACAAGAGCTCTTTTGCATTCGATAAAAGGCTTGAGAAAATATCACTTGTGGTCCAAATATCAATTTTAAAATTGTGGTTCAGGTGAGACGTTTTCAACCTTCGCCATCTTTCAAACACTGCATCCTTCCTGGTGCCTGGTTAAATAAATGGTCTTTTCTGGGAGAAGGAACCAGATGCATTAAGACTCTACCTGTCAAAGGGCAGAGGCTTCTGGAGCAGGTTGTTAACAACAGCGTCCGTGTGAAAGCTGGCGATCTGGGAGATAGCTTCCAGCATGAACTGGAAACTTTCCTCCTTCTGTCTGAGGACAGGCATGTGGTGGTAGATGGTGCTCAGGATCTCCAGGAGCTAAGAGGAAAACATTAAGTGGTCACTGTCTCTTTCCATGAAATGTCACAAGGAAGCCACCGTTCACACTGTGGTGGGTGGTTGATGAATTGCTAATAACATTAAAGGTGGTGACTGTTTTTTTTCTCACCACTCATTTCTCACTCAGTGTTGCTGGTGAACTTGGGCATCCTTTGTCACGCTAGAGAAAGGGTACACTGTGTTGGGGCATTGTAATCTCCTGTTGGGGGAATATATTGAAAAAGAAAAAGAATGCAGCCCTTTTGCGACAGAAGGGAGGTGTCGAATAAAGCACTTTGGTCATCTACTCAAAGGTATAAGGCAGATGGTAGTCCAGAAGCAACTGGAACATTTTGGGGGAGTCTGTGTCTTAACAGGATGCAGCAATCTCACAAAGCTGGTAGAGCGAGGCATCCGGGTCAGAAAGGACTCAGTATGAATGTAACAGTGAGAGGCATGAGGAGAGGGGTCAAAGGGCATGATCTCATGGAAGAGATGAAGCCAGCTCCAGAGGGCAAGGTAGGCAGTCACTCTTCTGAATTTGGATGCTGACCAGGGACAGTGTGCAATACTTTTATGTATATTCAGATTTTCAATATGGATTAGGGCGTGTAAGTATGCAAAGATACTTTGCCTTTTCTTGTTTTGTATAGATATTTAAATTAAATTTTATTATTAGCATATTGGTTTTTTTTGTCATAAGCGTAACATTTTCTCAATTATTCAAAAAGTATTACAAGTATCTCTTACTATGATTATCTCAAAGTCCCAGTTCAACGATAACTGGGGAGGGTTTAATACCCATTTCAAAATCTTTACCACATTCTGTAAAGCAATCACACCCAAACAAACTATTTTGTATTTATCAACCATAATTTTCCCACATTTAGCCTCATGCCTAACACATAGTTTGCCATGTTCTTTAAAAAAAAAAACTTACTGGAAAGCAAGTAGGACAGAAATAATTTCTAATAACCTTACTCAGAGCTATGTAGTTGAGAATTTTGACAAAGGGATATGGGAATAAGAATGCCTTTCCTACAATTTTCCAAGCAAATGGTCTGAAGAAATAAGCTGGAGTAGCCATTCTAATATCAAATAAAATTGACTTCCAACCCAAATTTATCAAAAAAGACAAGGAGGGGCACTTCATACTCATCAAAGGTAAAATCTACCAAGATGCACTCTCAATCATAAATATCTATGCTCCAATTGCAAGGGCAGCCACATTCAGTAAAGAAACTTTAGTAAAACTCAAAGCACACTTTGCACCTCACACAATAATAGTGGGAGATTTCAACACCCCACTCTCACCAATGGACAGATCCTAGAAATAGAAACTAAACAGAGACACATGGACACTAACAGAGTTATGAAACAAATGGATTTAACAGATATCTATAGAACATTTTATCCTAAAACAAAAGGATATACCTTCTTCTCAGCACCCCATGGTACCTCCTCCAAAATTGACCATATAATCGTTCACAAAACAGGCCTTGACAGATTAAAAATATTGAAATTATCCCAGATAATCACCACGGACTGAGGCTGATCTTCAATAACAGCATAAATAATAGAAAGCCAACATTCATGTGGAAATGGAACAACACTCTACTCAATAATACCTTGGTCAAGGAAGAAATAAAGAAAGAAATTAAAGACTTTTTTAGAGTTTAATGAAAATGAAGCCACAACATACCCAAACTTATGGGACACAATGAAAACAGTCCTAAGAGTAAAACTCATAGCTCTGAGTGCTGCCAAAAAGAAACTAGAGAGAGAATACACTAGCAGTCTGACAGCACACCTAGAAACTCTAGAACAAAAGGAAGCAAATTCACCCAAGAGTAGTAGATGATAGGAAATAATCAAACTTAGGGCTGAAATCAACCAAGTGGAAACAAAAAGAACTATTCAAAGAATCAACCAAACCAGGAGCTGGTTCTTTGAGA
>NC_034600.1:51954777-51957550 GCF_900095145.1 Mus pahari | reverse complement strand
GAAAATCAAGAAGGAAGACCAACAAGTGAATACTTCATTCCTCCCCACAAGAGGGAATAAAATATCCACGAAAGAAGTTGCAGAGCCAAAGTTTGGAGCTAAAATGAAAGGATGGACAATCCAGAGACTGCTCCACTGTGGGGGTCCATCCCATAATCAGCCACCAAATGCAGACACTATTGCATATGCCAGCAAGAACTTGCGGAAAGGACACTGATATAGCTATCTCTTGTGAGGCTATGCCAGTGCCTGGCAAGTATAGACATGGATGCCCACAGTCATCTATGGGATAGAACACTGAGACCCCAATAGAGGAGCTAGAGAAATTTCCGAAGGAACTGAAGGGATCTGCAACCCTATAGGTTGAACAACAACATGAACTAACCAGTACCCCCAGAGCTCGTGTCTCTAGCTGCATATGTAGCAGAAGATGGCCTAGTCAGTCATCGTTGGGAAGAGAGGCCTCTTGGTCTTGCAAACTTTATATGACCCAGCACAGGGGAACACCAGGGCCAAGAAGGGGGAGTGGGTGGGTAGGGGAGTGGGGGCGGAGGGTATAGGGGACATTCGGGATAGCATTTGAAATGTAAATGAAGATAATATCTAATAAAATAATAAAAAGAAGCATGCCTTTCCTTCTGAGATGCTTACATTCAGTTCTGTTTTCTTGCCTGCTTCTTATTCTTGGAGTAGTGTGTGCTCTGTCTTTGACTTGAGGAGTCAGGATAGAGTGTTTCCATTTGGAGCATTTCACAGAGATTCCTGCATTTAAGTTCTTGTCTTTCTGCTTAAGTTCTCAGCTGTGACAGGGGGCTAAGCACTTTCCCCAACTCTTTGTCAACCTCCTTGCCAGATCCCACATTCTTATGAGGTGTGAAAGAGCAATATGAAGAACAGTAGTGAATGGATTGGTGGCCATCTTAGAAGCACCCACCTACCTATTCTCAACCCTGTGAATCTACCAATCTAATTTCCAAAGGCTTGAGCTGTTTCATTTTTACAGAGTAGGGACCATTTTGTGTGTGTGTGTGTGTGTGTGTGTGTGTGTGTGTGTGTATGTATGTATGGGAAGCTCATACTGATGACCTCGAGTTTCTGAATCTTCTGCCTTCATCCCACAAGTGCTATTGCGTTCTGAAAGTGATTGTAATCAAAGATTTAGCTAGACTACCCAACGTCGTTAACATATAGGTTGGTGCTCTGCTGAGGCCCCTGAAGCTCCTGTCTGCTTCTTATTAGACTCTAATGATGAGAGAAGATACAGAATGGAAATCTGACTTGGCATTTCAGAGGTGCCACCGTCTTGCTCGATTACAGGGCCGATTGTCAGTTCACCTGATCTTCCAGCAAAGCGCCATGCTCCTTCAGGGCAGCAATCATCCATATGCCACAAGCCTTTGTGCACATGGGGTTGAGAGTTTCCAGGCCATCCAGGGTTTCCTCCAAGAACGCCTGAATTTCTTCACTGGGGATGAATTTGCAGACAATCTGAGGATATAGTCACAAATGCATTATCACATACCTTACCCTACATACCTAGACCTGTGGCTGGGGTATGTTTTAGGATAACAGAAAGCCACTGTGATCTCCAAATGCTTAGCTTAGCATGTGACTGAGACCACAGAGACCAGAGAAAATACGACCTCATCTGACTTTTTGTCTCTAAGCAAACTCTATCTGAGGTGGCCTCTTTTGTCATTTATATTTATTGCCTCTCAAGCATGCTGTGGCAATTTCTTCTCCAAATCCAAAGTTATAGCATATTGTAGAAGGGAAAAGAATGGAATGAATATATATATCTTCACACACATTTTATATAGTATAGAAATATGCTTCAAGTGCATGAGAAATTGTCACATATACTGCAAACTGTGATGAATAACCAAGTGGCTGGCAGTAATACATTCTTCACTAATAAGAGCAGTCAATAAGGTCAAGGAAATAAAAACTACAATTTTGGTCTCTGGGTATGAGAAGTTCAGAATGTTTGATTGATAGCAGTGTGTGGATGTGAATGTCTATGTCTGAATATAAAGCTAATGACTGAGGGTGGGCAGCCAGGTGAAAGTTGGCAGGTTAAATGAATTCCCAGGGACATCATCTTGGGCTTTTAACTATCTGGAGTTGGCTGTACATTATCGGCATGACAACATTCCTACACATAACCATCTCCCCTCGTTGTTAAGTGGTCTAAAGATGTTTCATTGAGAAGATAACAAACTCTTTCTTTTTTGTGTGAATAGTTGCTCATGAAGGCCAGTTTGTGAGTTGTACAGTTCCGAAAGAAACTGTTCAGGTTTCTGTTATATGCCATTAGCTAACATCTCTTCCCGCTCCCCATAAGTTTCTCCTTCTCTCTGCTGTCTTGATTCAAGTTATCTCCCCTAACAGATGGATTCTTGTAGTTTCCTTCAGATTGTCTTTGGTAATTTTCCTCTTACTTCCCCCCATATGCCACTCTCCCGATAGCAACTACTGACCTTTCAGGTCTTTTAGACCAGCCTCGATAAATGCATCCTGTCAGGACACTTCCCTCCACGCTGTGACTGTGCTGTCATGCCTGTTGACTTTACTGGAGTCTCTTCCCCTCCACATGCTCATCTCTAACCTATTCCTTATCCCTTTACTTGGTTTTCTTTTGTTCAATTAATATTAGTTAATGTTCTTTTTTTTTTCAGACTTCCTTGACTAGGATGCAATGTAACTTTGGGTTCTCTCTCTTTTCCTTTCCCTTTTTCCTTTCCTTCTTTTTCCTTTCCTTTTTCCTTTCCTT
>NC_034600.1:51935038-51954302 GCF_900095145.1 Mus pahari | reverse complement strand
GACTCTGCCTCCCAAGTGCTGGGATTAAAGGTGTGAGCCATCACTGCCCAGCTGGGTTCTCTTTTATTAGAGCCCAGAGTTGATCTTGATATATGCTGTGTGTTCAGGAGATGGTAAGTGAATGAAAACAGGATTGAATAAAAGACAGAATTGATTGATCAATCCTCACAACAGCTAAGAAATAAGTTGTAATCTTTCATTGCCTGAAGAAGACTAACGTTATTTAGGTAGTGTATAGAGGGTGCATCTGATTGGCTGGAAAGCACTTTCTCTGTCCATTTTACTCAGGCCCTCCCCTTTCAGAGGCCACTTGCTTCAGAATGCTTCCCATGTGGCTTCGTTAATCACAGCCGAGGGCTTGGAACATGTCCCCAAAGTTAGTAAGCTTAGTCATGGGCAGAACAGAAGGTCTCTCTGAAAGGCTCATTTGGACATCTAAATCATTGCCTTGCTGTTTTCATAACAGGGAGGCCACACTTCCTCATTTGGAGATTAAGCCAGAAATAGCTTTGCTTATGGGGCCAGTACTTCACAGTCATTACCTTAGCTATTTTGGAGGATATCTTGATCTGGACCTGTTCATCCTCAGAGTCCAATCCTCCCTGCAAGCCTTGTAGTCTGTCCACCTCCTGGCAAATGCCTACAGTTTGCAAAGAGAGAAAGGCGGGGTTTCAAAATGGAGTTGAAAAGTCTGGCTGTCTTTTGATGTGCCTTAACTCTTGGATGCTTTTTTACTAAACATGGAAAAGACTGCCTGATGGTCTAGTGACCATAAAATAAGTTTTTACGGGTAGCTCTGTGCTAAATACTCTGCACTCAATGATCTTAATTTCTACCCATAGAGGTTATCTGAGGCATGTTTTCTGCTCCTGTTTGTGTTTTTGTTGGTGAAGCAGCTCTGGTAGAGAGGTGTGAAGTCATTTTCCCCGAGGTCACACAGTTACTCAAGATATCTTGGGCTGCCTGAACCCATGTTTGTCTGACACCAATTAGTAACTGCTATTACTACTATTCTTTTTGAAGTTTCATTCTGTGGTGAATTACCTTGAGGAAAATTAAAGAGAAACAATTTAAATATAAAATTCATCAGTAGCTGCATAATTCATTATTGGTAAGGCTTTATTAGTAGACCTGAACAGTAACGGCTTCTTGTCATGTGAATGCATATTAACTGTAGAAACTGAACTTTGGGCCATTTTGTAGGAGGCAGCCTAACCCAGTGGAACAGACATGGACTTAGAATCAGATGTAGCATAGCCATGGTGGCTCTCTGAACCCAGAGCAGGAGCCCACAAGCTCCAGTGACCCTCCTGTCTCTTCCTTATACACTGCTGGGTTTCAGGTGTATGTGACCATGCTCAGCTTTTGTTGTGGGCATTGGGGATTTGAACTCCTACAGTGTAGATTTTCCAGCCTGATGTCAATGCACCACATGTGTGCCTGGTTCCAGGGACACCAGCAGAAGACACTGGATCTCCTAGAACTGGAGATACAGATGGTTTTGCACTACCATGTGAATGCTGGGAATCGAACTGAGGTCATCTGGAAGAGCAGCGAATGCTCTTAGCTGCAGAGCCCCAAATTCTTCTTTTAAAGTACAGGCAGTTATTCACATATAACCGAAGCGCTGAGGGTGGGGAACTCTTTGTCTCTAATCTGGAAACAAAAACCAGACATTCACAGAATGCTCTCTTAGGGAACTCTGAAAAAATTATGCAGCATCATAATAATTGTGTAATTTTCTCTTGGAGGAAAATATGTGGTGTAGAGATACAGCTAATATGTTCAACTTCTCTGTGATTTAAATCAGAGAGAGATTCAAAACATTTTGATCTACTTTAAGAAATCATTCCACAAACACATCACAGCTGGATAAGTTAGCCCAGGAAGAGGAAACATTGCCGGGGTCGGGGAGGGGGTGGGGATGGGGATGGGGTGGAGGTGGATGTGGGAGATGTGGACGGGGTGGAAACTGGAGTAGAGATGCAATGTATAAGAGAAAAAAAAGCTCAACATGGAAGCTGTTCATCCGTATTCAAAAAGGAAATTATTGTAATGCTAATTTTTTAAAAAGCTGGGTGTGGAGCTATACAAATTCCAGCACTCATGAGGTAGAGGTAGATCTCTGTGAGTTTCAGGCCAGCCAGGGCAGTAAAGGGAGATTTCAAAAAATAATGCCACTGTCGTTGTCGTCGTCATCATCGTCGTGTATACCTTTAGTCCTAGCACCTGGGAGGCAGAGGCCGGGGGATCTTGTGTGTCCTCTACCTTTCCCTCACCTTTTGCACAGAGCAGACCAATGGTGGAGCTGGTAGCTGCCTGACGGATGGTGGGCAGGGTGTCACAGGAGTGCGGAGCCAGGAGTCCAAGGAGTGACCCGATTCTGAAGTTCTGTGGTGCCTGGAGAATAAAGGAGACACCCAATGTGAGGGCGTGGCTTAATGGTACAACAGGGTTCATCTGTCCACTCGCTTTTCTCTGCAGGCTCTTAGGATGAAATCCAATCGCAAACATCTAAAAGGTACCTGATTTCTTATGGACCGTGGAAGACTGAGTGAGCGTTTGCACAGCGCTTGCTCAGCTCTGGAGTTGAGAGACACCACTCCTGGCTTTGCAGTACCCCTTCACCTGGGACCTGAGATCCACCAGGCACGAGTCTCGGATGTCCCCACGGTTCACTAGCAATGCCCTCTCTGATTATAGGAGTACTTGCCTCAACGTCTTTCGTTAGGACTTTCGAGGTGACTTGGAACGCCCTTTCTCTCTCCCACTGTTTCTGGGAAACAAGCCACATCCGGAGAAGCTGTTGGGCAAAGAGGGAGTGTCTTTGCTTAGTAGTCTGCATTTACATATGAGTTTTCTTCCCTTCTCCCCCAATTTCCACTTTTCTCTGCTTCTTCTATAAGTGGGTGGGGTAAAGATCATGCTGGATTGGTGGGGATCCTTAGTTTGTCTAACCTGCAGACAGGTCGGGGAGTTGGGCAGCCAGGGTGAGTGGTGCCCCCACTCACGTTAAACATTTCTTCACAGTTCTGTGCATCAGTGTTATCCCATATCATGGATCTCAGAAGTTTCCCTAGAGCATCCATAGACCGTTCGTAGAGAAACTGAAATCAAGTGTGACTGTTAGTCTCAGGCTGCAGTGGGAAATATCCCCACGGGAGCCTTTTCTTTCTTCGCAGGCCCCAGTCACGTACTTCAATGCGTTCCCTGTCCTTGTCTGTTTCGCCCTCGTTTTTGAGTTTCTCTAGAGGTGGAAGGGGCAGCAGCCTCCGAATATTCTCTTCAAGGATATTCAGGTGGTCGTTTAGTGAGAGAGGAGGTTTCAGTTTGCTGGAAGGAGAACCACGTGGAGCAAAGGATAGAATTACAAACAGACCAGCCAGGAGAGCAAGGAAGATCTGTCTAGAGCAGTGGGGCAGGTGACAAATTAGGTCACACTTTCTGAAGTATGTTTGAGGTATTGAGGGAGGTGGTGATAGTAAGACAGATAAAGGGGATCCATTGCTCTTTGGGATATTGGGAAGATGTTAAGCACTATTAAAGCACTGGTAATATCTGTTAAAATCGCTACTGATAAATTCTGTGGGTATTTCCAGTAAAAAGCAAAGCAAAGATCCTATTCCTTCTGCCTCCCTCTCCCCTCCCCTCCATCCAAACATTTACTATATAGTTATCAGAACAAAACTTGACATGACTTGGGAAAACTTTAGTTCAACGTAAAGAGCCCAGTCATTAAAATTTGGAAAAGATGTAAATCAGGACAATAAGGTACGAGTCTGAGTTTCCACACTGTGAACATAAATTAGAAATGAAGATGCTGTTAGAAAAACGATAGGGAGGTACTCAGAGAGGAGGGTGAGTCATGCTGAGCTGGGACGATTACCATCTTCTCATTGCCACTGTCCGACTATTTTCTTAAAATTGGCATGCTAATGTAAAGCTCGTGGACAATGAACTGTATCTACCCGAGGTCTTCACTTGAATGGATTTTGGTGTGCACATACAAGTGGAAGCCGTGATGGACACACAACATTTCTAGCATCCCCCAATTTTCTTTCTGCCAGTTTTCAGGTTATCTTTTTCTCTGCTTTGACCCCCAAACAATTAATAGTTACTTTGTGTGTGTGCTTAGAGAATCATCTAGTTCTATACAAACTGAGTGTCACCATTGGCCATTGGAGTTGTTAATGTGAATTGAGATGTCATGTAAGTGTGGTACATACTGAATTTTATGAATTTTGAATAAGAGATAATATAGATTAAAAAATACTGAATGCATGATGAAATGATAATTTACTGGATATGTTGGATAGATTTTAAAAACATGCAAACATGTTATTAAGAATTCTTTTTTTTTTTTTAAGAGTTGGGTAACCTAACCCAAGGCTCTGTGCATGTTCTATAAGCACACTATCAGTGTAATCAATGAACTAATTCTACCCAGCTCTTTCTGATTTGAAAGCTTGTTGCAATGTCGCAGTAATCAAAATAGTGCAGTGGAAGTATAGAGAGAGGCTCATGAACTCCTGGGACAGAATAGAGAGCCTAGAAATAAACCCTCAGTGATATAATGATTGATTCTTGATGAGGATGCCAAGAGCAAAGTGGAGAAAGAAGGATGATCTTTTATTTTCTTCTGAAACATCTATGGTGTACATTTTAGAAGCATACTATATGATATATCCATTATTTATGTTATTTATTTATACTTATATCTCTCTCTATATATCTATATATCTATATCTATATCTGTCTATCTATCTATCTATCTATCTATCTATCTATCTATCTATCTATCTATCTATCTATCTATCTATCTATACCATAGAGAAACAAACTAACTATGTAATAGGTCACATAGCCTCCTCGCATCCCACTGTAGGAAGATCAGCTGTAATTTACTCATGCAGCTGAAAGCTTGGATTAGCATGCCATTCGGAAGCACAGCTGCTAATGTTGCCTGCCCATTGCCTTCAGACTTATTCATCATACAGAATGCTGCTCTATATTCTTTGATTGGCATTTTCTTATTCTCCTTGGCCCTGCATTTAATAGCCATTGTTTTATTGTCCATTTCTTTGGTAGTGGACTTTTTATTTAGATTTTCCATACAAGGAAGAAGCAATAGCAATTCTTTCCATGACTGGATTAGTTTATGTGGCATAAGGTCCTCTAGGTGAACCCATGCTATGATAAAGGACAAGGTATTCTAATTTTTAAGGCCAAATAATGTCCTATTATGCATATGCTCCCTCTAATGTTTTATATCCTTGTCTGCTTATGAATACTTAGGTTGCTTTCTTACTATGGCTTTTAGGAGAGACTCCACAATGAATGCTGGCATTAGATGTTTTACAAGATGTTTCATGTTCCTTGCGTATCAATCTGCAATCTTGACTGCAAGGTTGCATAATGATTCTGTTTTCAATTTCTGTCAAAACTTCCATACTGTTCCCCACAATGTACCAGCATCCATACCCAAAGACATTGTACAGTTCTCCCTCCTCCCACCCCCACCAACACTTGTTTCTTTTAAGGTAAGAGAGATCTAGCAGGTTTTAATTTTCATTTCTTTGATGATTACAGATCTTAAGTATCTATATATATAAATGTCATGCAAATAAATAAATAAATAAAAGTCATCATTGAAGGATCAATAATAATGTGGAAATTCATAACAGGAAGTGAGAAAAATCAGGATAAAAGGTCTTATGCAAGCAGGATCTCAGGTCTGTGAAGAAAGTGAGGACGAGAGATAAGGGCGCAAGTGGTGTTGACAAATACGTTGACAAGGGCATTATTGGTGAGCTTTCTATTTTAACTTCTCTGTACTTTTCAAATTTTGACAGTCAACAGTGTAATTCCTTAACTGCAATGGGGAATATGACTATAAAAACGTGCACAGATGCTGGGGTAGACAGAGACAGATAGTGTTCTGGTGAGCAGAGAAAGGATGCAATGGGCCAGCCAGTCTGGTCAAAAGTGTGAAGTCCAGGTTCAGTGAGAGATGTGGCTTAAAAATGGGCTGGAGAGCAACTGAGGAAGGCCCTCCATGTCCACCCCTGGGACATGCACATACACAGGCATACATGCACAGAAGACACACCCATACTCACACAAAGAACAACAAAGATTTCTAATACCTTAGGTATCTGATGGCAATTAAGACTTTCCACCGAACAGGACTGGCTAAGGTATTCAGGGGTTCATCCTTTATCAAGTCCTGTAACACATACACACACACACAGACAATGAGGCAAAATATTTCAAAAAGGCGTGGTGTCTTGCCTTGGATCAGAAAGATGCAAGACATGTGTTTCATGATGGTGATGATGAATGTCATCGCTTTTGCATGGAACACTTGGGGACCCCCTTTTCTTCCTTCTTGGGCACGCACCAGCATGAAACCAATCAACATCTCCTTGTAGGTAAACTGGAACGTTTGGTCCTCAGCATCTTGGACAGCGATGCCAACCTCAGTGATGCTTCTTGTGAAACTCATTTGCAGATCCATGTCCTGAAGCAAATGAGCCCCAGTAAAAGTCAAGGTCTTAGGCACCAGGCCTGGGTCTACAAACATGTGACCCACAGGTGACATATTTACTCCCTTTCCCATCTCCACTCTTCACCTAGGGTCTGAATGGCAGGAAAATTAGGATATGAATGTCAATCTCTTCCCACATTCATTGGAGTTTCTCTAGAGTGGTGGTGCTGTTCATACTTTTTTTTTTCTAACCATAAACCACAGAAGGAAATGAAATAATTAAGACTTGCTTACACAAACAAAATCTAGGAGACACTGAAACAAATATTTAATAATACTATTGTCATATGCACTGTATTGTTTATCCTTTTACTTTGTTTTATTAAGCATTTTGCTGTTTATGATTAACTTGATATAATGGTCCTCTTGAGGGTGGCAGTGTATTCCCGACCTGCAGTTTGAAAGTGCTGCAATGGTTTCTACTTCTGAACTATCTGGAGCCTTAATATAGCTTGTTGTTCTTAAATTAGGTTTAGGGGGCATGACTTCTCTGATTGGGTTAGCGAGTTGCATGTTCAGATCTTCTCAGAAGATTCAGATCAAGAGGTCATCTACACTTGACATGCTTCTTAGGGAGGAGTGTGCTCAATGCATGCATAGATTTGTTTCTTTCTGTCTCATCTATATATGTCTGTCTATCTGTCTGTCTGTCTGTCTGTCTGTCTGTCTGTCTGTCTATGTATGTTGTCTCCTACCTTATTTATGACAGACACGCCCAGAATCTGAAAAATTAAAGACAAAAGCAGATATGGAGTTAGCTACAATCACAGACATTTCCAACCCCCAAAGACATAGTCCTTATGCTGAAGCACAGCCCCAAGAGGGCTCTTGTCTCACCGGTAGGCACAATAGGAACAGCAACAGCAAGAAAGGTAAAAAGGGTTTTCAGGCTCAAAAAGGCTCTACATTTGGCAGGAAGAAAGGTAATAATAATGTTCCCGGAGTAAATTGTGGTCAAAGCTATAAAATGGAAAGCCACAGGGTAGCTGACTGCAGAACTGAACGAACAGTCCGATCTGTAGTCAAGCTTGTGTTGGAGAGTCTGAATCTGTTCGTGTGGGACTGGTGCGTTAGGGATACTTTTAGCATGAGCTATTTTCCATTGCTTTATGTAGGAGACTGGAAAGGTGTGCAGCTGACCCAGGCCCTGTTAGAATATGAAGGGTGCAAACATGCGCACAGCTGCCAGTGAGCTGATTTACACTGTGCTGTGAACCTTTCTGTCTGACTCTTGTGTTGCAACCGTCCACTGATCTTCAGAAAACTATCCCTCCATCATTTCATAACTGGCGTTACTACTGAATTCAGGTGTTTCAAGGTAAAATGTACTTCTTTTTTTAAAAAATGCATTCTCTAATTTTGATCAATTAATTATATTTTGTGTTTTAAATTTTATTATTTATTTACTTGAGAAATGGTCTTGCTATGTAGCCCAGGGTGATCTCAATTTCTCCTTTCTTCTGTTTTGTTTTTTTTTTTCTAGCATAAAAAGAAATGGGTTTTATTGTGATATTTTGATGTTTTCATGTATGTAAATTATTATTGACATTCTAGTCATAATAACCAAAATGTGGAATAATAGGCATGTCCATCAACAGACTAAAGGGAGATGTGATGTATGTATGCAATGGAATTTTGTTCAATTGAAACAAAGAATGAAATTGCTACATTTTTTAGGGGAAAAAGATGAAACTAGAAATTATTGTTAAGCAAAATAAAACAAATGTTACATTTTCTAACTTCCTTCCCCACTTCCTTCCCCACCCCCTCTTCTTGCCTCTAACTGGTTCTCCCTTCTGCTTTCATGATATGAATATTCCATTAGTTGTTGAGCATGCTTCATCCTGCCTTTAAACATATGCTTCTTTTTATCGCAATTCCCTTTTACTTTTATGACTAAATGTATACAAATAAACTCTAACATATAATATATATAGGTATAATGCTAGAAAATTCAACATTTGTCTTTCTGGCTTATTTTGCTTAACAATAATGTCTAGTTTCATCCTTTTTTCCCTAAAAAAATGTAGTAATTACATTCTTTGTTTCCATTGAACAATATTCCATTGTATACATACATCACATTTCCCTTTAGTCTGTTGATAGACATTTGTACTGATTCCATATTTTGGTTATTATGACTAGAGCTTCAAAAAACACAAATGCACAGATATCTCTGTGCTACACATAAGAGTCATTTTAGTATACACTCAAGGGCTCTAGAGCTGGGTCATATAGATAGTTCCCATTTTAGTTTTGTGAGGAACCTCTGTATTATTTTTCCATAGTGGTGACACCAGTAGACATGTCCACCAGAAGCTCCTAAATTTTTCTCTTTCTCCACATCCTCACCATTATTTGCTATTATTGGTTTTCTTGACAAGAGCCATTTGTGGGGGGCGGGGGTGGGGATGAGATAGAATCTTAACGTAGGTTTAACATGAATGTTTTACCTGTGACTAAGAAGCTAAGAAATATTTATTGGCCATCTGTGTGAGAATGCCTGTTCAATTAATTCATTAGCCAATGTATTGATTCAATGACTTGTAACATTAGTATTTGACTTTTGGATGCTCTGTAGACTCTATATACTAACTCCTTATCAGATGTATCGTTGGCAAACAATTTGTACTATTCTGTGGGCTGTTCCCCATGCAGGTGATGGCTTCCTCTTCTGTGTTGAAGTTACACAATTTTACAACAATCGCACTGTCCCTTCTTGGGTTTATTTACTGCACTTTGATGTTCTTTTAATAAAGTTTCTGCCTCTGTCTCTACCTTCAAGATTTGTTGAATTACTCCTCAAGAAGTCTTATAGTTTCATGTTGTATATTAAATTTTTGATTTTGAAATTATTTTTGTGTGTGTGCAGGGTAAGAGATTTAGATTTATTTCCATTCTGTCACATGTGGATATCCAGTTTTATAAGCACTGTTTATGGAAGAGACTCTCCCATCCAGAATTATTGCTTTTGACACATTTGTCAAAAACTAGATGGCTGTTGCTATGAGAGCTTTCCCCCAGTTCAACTTTCTTTTCTATTGGCCTGTGTGCCTGTTTTGAGCCAGCACCATACTGTTTGTGCTACTATGGCTCGTTAGTATAATTTGAGATCACACATTGTGACACTTAGGAGACTTTGGGGTATTTGGGCTTCTTTTGGTTGCATATTAATTTTAGGATGGTGTCTTCGTCAAGGTTCTATTGCTGTGAATAGATACTATGACCACGGCATCTTTTATAAATGAAAGCATTTAACTGGGGCTAGCTTACAGTTCAGAGGTTTAGTACGTTGTCATCATGGCGGGGAGCGTGAAAGCAGGCATGGAGACATGATGCTGGAGAGTAACTGAGACTTCTATATCAGGATCCATAGGCAGCAGGAAGAGAGAGTGACACTGGGCTGGCTTGAGCATTTGAAACCTTAAAGCTCACCACCTAGTAAAACACCTCCTTCAACAAGGCCACACACTGACTTTAACAAGGCCACGAGTCCTAACACTAACATTCCTTATGAGCCTATGGGAGACATTTTCATTCAATCTACCACAGATGGTGTTTTAGTTAGGGTCTTACTGCTGTGAAGAGACACCATGACCAAGGCAACTCTTATAAGGACAGCATTTAATTGGGGCTGCTTTACAGGTTCAGAGGTTCAGTCCATTAGCATCAAGATGGGAACATGGCAGCATCCAGGCAGGCATGGTGCAGGCAGAGCTAAGAGTTCTACCTACATCTTTATCTGAAGGCTGCTAGCAGAATACTGCCTTCCAGGCAACTAGGATGGGGGTCTTAAAGCCCATGCCCATAGGGAAACACCTACTCCAACAGGACCACACCTACTCCAACAGGGCCACACCTTCTAATAGTGCCACTCCTTGGGCAGAGCATATACAAAACCATCACAGATGGATTTTCTATTGTTATAAAAAAAATAAGGTTGAATTTTGAATGGAGATGCTTTTAAATCTATGGGTCAACTCCTATAATATAGACATTTTCACAGTATGCATTCTGCCAATTCATGAGCATGCCATGCCCCTCTATTTTCTATGTTTTCTAAAATCCCTGCAGTGTCTTAAAGCTTTCACTATAGAAGTCATTTACATCCTTGATTATGGCTATTTTTTGAATATTTTTCTTTCTAAAGTGATAACAAATGGAATTTTTTTCTTGATTTCTTTCTTAACAAAGTTGCTATTGGTATATAGAAAAGCTAATGATTATGGTATGCTGATTTTGTGTTCTGATACTTTCTTGAAATTATTTAGCTGATCTAAGAATTTTCTGGTGGAATTTTAGGGCCTTTAAAGTATCAAGCCATGTTGTCTGTGAATAGGAATATTTGCTTTCTTCTTTTCCTATTTTCATCTCTTTTATTTCTCTCTCTTTTCTTACTGCTGTAGGTAAGATTGAGTGTACTATATTAAGAGCAGGAGTGAATGCCCTTGTCTTATTCTTGATTTTAGAGGGAATGCTTTCAGGTTTTTCTCATTTACCACAATGTTGGCTACGACTTTATCAGGTATAGCCTTTATTGTGTTGAGATATATTATTTTAATTCTTGGCTCCTTTAAGATTTTATCATAAAGGGAGATTGAACCTTGTCAAAGTTTTACCTATTGAGGCAATAGTGTGATTTTTGTCCTTGGGTTTAATAATACGCTGCTTTGCAGTTATTTATGCATGCTGAGCCATCCCCACCTTTCTGGAATGACACCAACTTGGTTATGGTATGTGATCTTTTTAATGTAGCCTTAAATTCTATTTGCTGATATTTTATTGATTTTTCTTACATGTTCAAACTCTTCTCCCTCATCTTCTCAAGCCCCCTGATTATAAGTGTACCACGACACACCAGATTAGGTTTCTAACTTAGCTTTAACAAGTATCTACAATAGTTATTTTAGTATAATGTCTTAGCCACATTTCCCTACAAGCCTTATGTATTTTCTTTGTTTCATTTTCACATAGATTATATTTTATCAGAATTTCATACTCTGAAAATACATCCATGCTCATTTCGATGATCTCTGTTTTTCTTTTATTTTTGTAGTGTTGCCTTGATAAGTGACTAAAAATTAGTGTATCACAAGAAATTTTATAATTAAGAAATATCCTTATTGTTGCTTATTAGACTTGAGGACAACAGAATCAGGGCCTGATGAATGAGAGCACTAGTCCTTGGCATAACTAGGTTGACCCTCTCTGGCTCTATTTTAGGACCCCCCCCCAATCCTGATTCATTTTCTTGAAGTTACATTGGGTATTAGAAATGACATGACCGATTGGTCAACATTTTTATAGTAGGAGACTGAAGTCATCCCCAAGTGACAGTGAGCCTTGTCAGACAGATTGTCCTTGAAATGAGTGTGATTATTAGTGATGGTGAGGCTGCACCTCATAGGCTGTCCTCACAGGAATGAGACTGCTCCCTGTAAGTGAGGGCAGCGCTAACAATTTCCTCAGGACCTTTCGCAGAACCAGAGCTGAGACAACGACCAATCAGGCCACAGCGCTGACCTAGGCTATCTACTCGGTCGTACCCTGACCATTTTCTTTGATTCCCTCCTGATAACATCTCACTTTCTGTAAGCGCCTGGAAGACAGATCTGAGATCAGTGAGTGCCACTCTCTTTGTTCTTCCTGACAGGGACACATTTCCCTAGAAATACCAGGGACTTGTTAAACATCCAGATTTTGTCATTTGTTCCTAAAAACTGACTTATTGAATAACTGATTGTCAGACAATTCTCTGGGGACTAAAGCGTGGGACTTACTGCTCTGCATCCTTCTCCTGGCATGTGCTGATATCTAAAATTTTATGAATTCCCTATGAACCTATTCTTATCATATGCATATAGGAATATGAGCCAAGGGCAATATTATGGCCTGTATGTAGAATGTCCCCCAGAGGCTCAAGTTTTGTGCTTGATCTCAGATAATGATAGCATTTTGAGAATTTGGAAATATTAGGAGGTGGGGCTGAGCTCAAGAGATAGGGAGTATCTTGTTCTCAGCCTTTTCTTATCTCCCATCATTCTGTGTGCCATGGAGAACCTTCAGCCTGCATTCCTGCTACCATAATAGTACTACCCACCATATGGGGGCCGAGCAACATGGAAAGAGCTCTCAGAATCCATGAGCCCACTTAAAACTTCACTCCCTTAAGCTACTTCTCTGTGAAGTATTTTGTTCACAGCAATGCAAAATTCTGTCAGAGCCTGACATCAAGAGGCCCTGCAATGGAAGGCAGAAGCAAACGTGGAGACAATCAGGGAGACCTCCACACACCTGCTTTTGGATAAGAGTCACTCACAAGTCTTGCTAATCTACAGATTTGCAGACTCCGTTTGTGACTTACTTAACCAACCTTTCTGGAGACCCATGCTGTAAAGCTAAACTTTGAATTCAACCCCTTGGCAACTGACTCTTCAGGGCTGGGTCAGCTTGACTGTGGCCTGCAAAGAGGATTTGAAGTGGTAACAAGTATGGAGCAGTTCTCAAGAGAAATAAAGAAAGTGCTGTGGGGGAAGGAAAGCTCAGATGAATTGTGACTCGGTTTGGTGGCTCTGAGGCTGGTCTCACACTCGAGGCATGGAAAAGAGTCAAGGAGATTAGCATGCCTGGGCTAAGTGCAGAGGAAGAAATGACACAAGATGAGTTGGGTTGAGTAGCTTGATAAATGACACATTTTGGTCACCTTAAAAATAAGTACATGGTGCTTGTGATTTAATGTCATGGATGACAAATGAGAGGTTAAATAGCTGACAATACTTGGAAGATTAATATACCAGGCAAGTGATAAACCAGTGGACCTACAGTGGTGTGGGGCAGTTGTTTATATTCAAAGAAGGTTGAGATCACCATGGGTACACCTGGTGTACCCGCCTCTTGAGGAGGCATCTAAGAGAGACAAAGGACATGCTGTGTTCAAAGACTCAGGAAATAAACAAAACATTTAGCCATATTCTATAAGATAATGTCCCTGGTCATGTGTTCTCTAACATGCTTCATCTTATTTACTGGTCTGGTTTGCATCCCTTTGGCCTACGTGATTTTCCTAGGAGCTGAGCCTCTGTGAGGTATGGCAGCCCTAGCTTGCAAATAGAGGCAGTCCTGTGATGGGGGTTACCTGACAACATTGACCATAGAGAAGCAGGATTTGACCCATGATGTCTTGATCAAGCCTGGCTAGGAGTTGCTGCTTAGGGGCATGGAGGGCCACAGCTCCGTAGATCAAGATGAGGTCAGTCTTGGTCAGGCTTTTTTTCCCAGAAAAAATACCCTGAAGACAATAGAAGAGAGATATAAACCATGTGAAAGAATCTTTTTCTCATATTTTGTCTTACTTCTGGTGGACCACCACAAGGGTTGGTTCACTGGATTGCAATGGTTACAGTGATTCTAAAACAAACACTCTTGCTTGTACAAATGCCAACAAGATGAACTGTGAAATGGGCAGGCCAGGAATCTTTTGTTAATTAGTATCCATCCCACCCCTCCTTCAGGGAAGCAGGGTATATCATTGAAGCTGTGATAGGACAAACATAGGCATACTTAAGCTTTTTTTGGTTAGCACTAGTGACAAAGAAAGTGGAGTAGACGTCTTAGTTACACAGCTGGCCATCCTGCAAAGTCAAGGCTAAGAATTGAGGACAAGGGCTAAGAATAGTGTGGAAGAGGGATATTGATTGAAGAAATAAGTATTGTTTGCCTCTGAGGGAATTATGAGCTTCAGAGAAAAATTATTCCTTTACCTTACATCGATTGACAAAAAATTTCTCCTTATCTTGGAATGTTTTAAGAACGTTTAAAACAATATCCAAGTGGTTCTCAGCGCAGAATCCTAAAATTGATGTTGTTCCCTAAAACCAGAAGGAACAGACTTTTGAGTGTAGTCATGCGTTCAGTCAATACTACCGGAATACTTACCACTGTGTGCCAGACACTTTTCTGGTCACTGGGGATGCAGGGTTGAATGGAGCACTCCCATATCCCTATCCCTGTGGAGTTCACAGGCAGACGGCTTGGAGGCAACAGGGGAACACTATAGTGTACCAGGGCACAACCTAATGCTACAGAGATCCAGAGAGGGAGGAGGCAGTGGCTGGGGAAGACTCGACAAAATCCGTGTGGTATGTAGGGTAGGTAGAGATTCTTATGCAAACACATTAAAATTAGGCAGAAGCAGGGCCCTGAGTAGCAAAAATGTGAGTTGCTGGGATTCCTATGAGGGAGAGCTTCAAGCACAAAGAAACTGCAAAGGCCTGAAGCCCCCGAGGAGAGCTGAGGGAGTGAGCATGAAGGTCTGTACACCCCGAGGTCTACAGTTGATCCTCAAGAATTTGGATGCACCGCCAACTTTGTTTTTTTAAACCTTTATTCCCAATTGGCAGATAAGAAGTATATATATTTAAATGATACAGTGTGAAGCTCTGATACACAATCTACACTATGGGATGTTCCAGTCATGCTGAATATATTTGTTGTTCTAAATACCTACGTTGCATTCGTGTGTGTGTGTGTGTGTGTGTGTGTGTGTGTGTGTGTGTTAGTTACACCTAAAACCCGTTATTTTTAGGCTTTTAGGCATTTTGAACTAGGTAATATATTATTATCGACAATGTTTATTGAAAAAAATTTGAAGTCAATACGGAAACGGCTTCATATCTGAGGTGCTTTGATTCTTGAGGGCTGGTTCTTGGGAGCTGGTGGTATCGTATTCTAATGATACAGGTCCTCCTATCTTACTTGCCCACTGTAGATGTTGCCATAAAATCTTCTGTATGAGTCTGACGAGACTCTTGTCATGGTTCATTGGTGGCAGTTTGTTTTATGGTTGCTGTCATACTTCATTTGGCCAACTAGGGTACTGTTTTTAGTTTGCAGACATGGCCCCCTGTCTGTGGCAGGCAATTGGCACACTCCCTTGACAACTTGTGGTCTCAGTCACCACCCTAAGATATACACTCCTTTGGATCTTGTAGACTATTTGTATGCTTGCCCCCACGACACCGTGCCTTTTCTTGTCCAATTTACCTGCCATTTCAGCCCACAAAAAGTCAGTTCCTGGACAAATGGACTCTCAGGTATTCAGCGCTAAGCTGCCCCAGAACATGGAAGAAAGCCAGAAGGGCTCACTTATGGTTCAACCTTGGTGGGACCCTCAAATCCAAATAGATATCTCAAAGCTTTTGTTTAGTTGTCTTTCTCCATTTCCCTCAAGTTCCCCTCCCATCTGAAAAGGCTCAGTAAAGTTTATGCTCAACTGTGGACTCCGTTATGTATTTATTTATCCTCAGTTTGACCTTGGAAGTACCTGAGTTACATAGCATGGAGGTTGGCAGTGGCGTAGCCTAGGCTAAGTAGGGAGTGAATAAAAATACTTCCCAGTATCTCTTAGGGTCATGCTCATATTCTTTCTAGAGGACCATTGAGGTCACTCTCAGTTTGAAAAGTTAATGATCTCGGTGGTCATCGTCATACTCCAAGAAGCCAGAGTTAAGACACATCGCAGAGCAACAGTACTTGAAATGCATTTTTCAGTATTTTTACACACTTGACAAAAAGAAGTGAGGTACTGACATTTAAACAGGGAAACTTTTTTTTTCTTTTGGGGGTGGGGAGGAATTCTTTTTTTTTTTTTTTTTTTTTTGGCTTTTTTGAGACAGGGTTTCTCTGTGTAGCCCTGGCTGACCTGGAACTCACTTTGTAGATCAGGTTGGCCTCGAACTCAGAAATCTGCCTGCCTCTGCCTCCCAAGTGCTGGGATTAACGGTGTGCGCCACCACTGCCCGGCTGGGGGAAGGAATTCCTTTGGACTGGTGAATAACTCTGTTTAATAAGCTATACCAGGATTGTTCCAAGGTTTTGTGGATAGGATTAAAAGCTAGCACTGGAAGAGGGAACTTGAAAGGAATCCCACCTGTCTTTGGTCCCCCAGTAGGCTGGGAGTAACCAGGAACTCATTGATCTGTGAGCTCACAAAGTCTTTGTCTTGGCAGGATGCTAAGGTAGTCCCCAAGGCTTTCCAAAGAAATTTCTGGAAGACAAAAGATGAGAAGGAGAATTCAAAAGTTAGGAAAGCAAGGTGGACGAGAAGAGGGAAGAGGTGAATTAGTCATAAGAAAAGGAAAAACAAACAAATAAACCAGGAGGCATTAACTTATAATTGCCTAATATCTGCATATCTCACACACTCTCTTCTAGAGAGCATTTCCTTCAGGCTCTGTCTTCATTGGAGCTCCCTGCACTCCTTCTGAACCTTTTCCTAACAGGTTCATTGTCTATATCTTCTTTTTGAAAACTTATACATGTATACAATGTCTCTTGATCATATTCATTCCTTACTCCCCCCTCCCTTCCAGCTCTCCTTGGCCCCCTCTAACATATCTCCCATCTACATCCCATCCCATTAAATCTAGTGCTGCCCATATGAACTTGTGTATGGAGTCCTCCGCTGGGGTGTGGGTAACCTACCAATTGCTTCCTCTAACCCCAACCAAAGAGAAGTACATCTCCTTTCCTTAGCAGATATCTGACAGTAGCTTGCAGCTAGGGGCGGAGCTTCTGGATACCTCCCTCTTCTGTGTTGGAATTTTTTAACTGTCTTTTACTCCCATGGCCAAGGAAGACCTCACATGTTATTACTGTATGAGGATAAGCATACGCTAACCAGTTGGAAATGAGACTGAGACTACATGGACTAGAAACAATCTGTCCTAGCTAAGACTATGATGTGTGAATCAAACTCTAGTTTATACTGCAAGCCAAATTGAGAAGACCAAAAACTGAGCCCAGCCAAGCTCAGTTCTGAGACAACTATTCAAAGTATAGGGCTGTAGAGCCAGTTGTTGAGTGGCTTTATTTCAGACCATTAGTGGTAGCTTGTTACATAGCAAAAACTAACTGGTATACTTTTACTTTACTTGTTTTCAGTGTGAGGATCGACCAACTGCGAGATCTCACTGCTTAAACTGTTGTCTCGTGTCTCTTAAATGGTAGCTCATGCCTATTACCTGAGCACTTAGGAACCCGATGTAGGAGGATTGCTACGAAGTTCTGGTTTAGCTTGAACTATTGTAGGTATTGTAGATTTGGAAAGCCCTGGATGAGTGATATGACATCAAGAGCATAGGGTCAGTTTGTGTGATGAGGACTAGGCACTGCTCACAAAGTCTCCTATGTCCCTCCTCCTCACAAGACAGGGTTACTCTGTGTAACAACCCTGGCTGTCCTGGAACTTGCTTTGTAGAGCAGGCTTGCTCACAAAGTCTTAATTGCATCGGCAGGCTTTGTGGACCAGTCTGGAAAGCTGGTATTCTGAACTAAGAGTGAATCAGGACAGAGGATTTTGACAATTAGATAGAAAAATTGAAGTTTAATAATGATAATAATTAATTATTGAATTTGGTGTTAGAAATTGTAAAATTTAACTATCTTTATAGAAAACTGAAATTTCTAAGTGATTTTAATCCAATAATGACCATGATCAAAGCTGCTTTTATACCCAGCACACATATTGTACTGGTTACTTTGCTTAGGGATCTACTTCTGCATCTCTTGAAACCCTTGACATATATCAAACCATGAATACTGTGAAGAGTCAGAGATTTAAATATTTTCCCCTAGGCTACATTAGGAATACACAGCAGACTCTGGATTAAAATCCCATTTAGAATGGAACCCTACAGGGTAGAGGGCTATGGGCATGATACAATTGAATGCAAGAACTAGATTTTGAAAAATGTCTTGCCTCTAACCTTGCTGAATGTTAGTGTTATGCCTGGCTGCCCCACTTGTAAAATTGGCATAACAGAAATCAGTGCACAAACTGGCATTTAACCTGTGCTGAGACTTACTTTCCTGTGTCCATTATTCCTCCTTTAGAGGAGATCTCTGGATTTTAGCCAAGTACATACCTATTGTATGCCAATAGTCCTTAAAGATGGATGGGCACCTATAAGCATGTTGGCCTACATGTTGGGTGAAGAGAAGGAAGTACTCAACCCTCAGGAAGGGAACTTGTTCCTCTAACCATTCTTTTCTCCTTTTGGATGTACTAAAGACAAGATGGAGGTTAAGCAGCCATTTTAGATCATAGGGTGGATTCCAAAGTCCCTTTGTTGAAAAACCAACCTTCTCCATTGAGCTGTTGGAGTAACTGCCCATTTGTAGGCTAAAGTCACGACTCAGTTGGCTGGTCCAGGCCACATCACTGATTTGCCATAAAGATTCCTTGAGCAACTGTGGCAGGAAGTGGAAGGTAGATGTGAGTTTGACATTTGGGGGCTTTCCTGTTACTTATCTCACTTCCTAAAGTATAAATGTATCTATAACTGGGACCGTTAAATGTATATATAACCGTTAAACGTATATATAACTGGGACCATTCCTTTTTTCATTAAGTAACTTGTTATTTTGGAACCTTTCCCTTCATTTATTTTTAAAACTACTTTCTGATATGTTCTGAATTCCCATTAAGACTAAAATACACAGATGTAGAAATTACATAAGTACTTTCCTCTATTAAACAAAACTTATACAAAGATTAAAATAGAATACAATCAGAAACAAATTTCAGTTAACATTTTCCAATTTTTGATAGTGTTGGAAAAACTCCATTAGTCAATGTTTGTGTGTCTAATTGCCTATGAAATATGAGAGAGAGAGAGAGAGAGAGAGAGAGAGAGAGAGAAGAAGAAGAAGAAGAAG
>NC_034600.1:51920564-51935013 GCF_900095145.1 Mus pahari | reverse complement strand
GAGAGAGAGAGAGAGAGAGAGAGAGAGAGAGAGAGAGAGAGAGAGAGAGAGAGAGCTTTCAAAGAGGGAATGAAATGTCCTTAGGAACCAAACAGAGGCACAGGTGCATTTCTACCAACTTGTCCTTTTCTAAGTAGATCTTCTTGATCTCACCAGAATTTCCCAAAGAGAACCAGAGGGCAGACTCTTGGATCCTTGTATTGCTTCATGGGATGATGTCTTAAAAGGAATTTTTTTTACCTCATTGGAGGACAAAAATCTATTAGGATTTCTAAAACATATTATTTCTCTTATATTCCCTCTTTTCTAAGCTTAGAAAAGAACACTTAATGTCAAAGGCCCATGAAAAGATTATGTGCACTTTTAAAACTAGCTGGAGCTCAGCTAGTGGGCCTCTTAAAGGAAAGAAATGAAATAGTCCTGAAACTTTGCGAGAAGAACATATGTTACATGGCTTTGAAAAAAAGATTAGCTGCATACTCAGGAGTGCAAGAAGGAAAGGAACTGTTTTTAAGGCTTCCTGCTAGAAAAAAAAAAAAAAGAAATTCCCCATCACAAAAAGCTATTTTAAAAACAGTAGCTGGTAAATGCGTGCTGGGGATTTTGAGACAGGAAGGAGGACATAAGCGAAGTAGGAATGTAAGAACAGAGGACCAGCTGAGCAGGGCTATCACTTTCAGATCTGCCAGTGCATATATATGTATATATATTAATCAAAAAGAAACAAATGCTGATTTTGGAAGAAGCATTGAAAAGAGGCAGAGGAAGTAATGTGGGGAGGCCACTGAAAACTAACAGTTTTGCAGTTAAACAAACAAACAAACAAACATTTATTTAGTTACTTATTGGTGCATGTGTGGAGGTGCAAAGGTAATTTGTGGGGGTTGGTTCTCTTCTTCCACCACAGAGGAATGGGGATGGAACTCCAGGTTGTCAGACTTGGGGACAAGCTCTCTGATCTGCCGAGCTATTCTGCTAGCCTGGAAAGTGGCATTCTCAGGAAGCCACCGGAAATTCTTATGCAGACAGATAATGATGGGAAATCTGCTATACCAAACAAAAACAAAAACAAAACAAAACAACAAACATAAAAACCCCCTCCCTGTCTCTGAGCTCCTTCACTGCCAGTGGCTTCCTGAGATGAAAGCCCCGCCTACTCCCATCTGCAACTTGACATTCCCCAGCACTGTTTAGATTTAACAGTTCGAGGAGTTTCTTGGCTACAGAGGAGACTGTTCTCTGGAGAAAGGATACAGCAGGGGCCCTTTGGGTTTTAGAAACCAGGGGTGGGAGAGGATAACAAGAAACAGGCAGAAGGAAAGGGTTCCATTTTGGAGCGCAGAAGTGGGCTTCACATTAATCTGTGTTTTGTGAACTACCAAGGAATGAAGGGGATAAAAATCCTTTGAGAAGTCAAGATGTAAGAAAGAGAGAGATACTGAGTACAATCATCATAACTCTCTTTAACACAAACTGAAGAACAAACATTGCTGTTCCCATTAAGACTTAAAGAAGATTTACACAATGATTTTAAAGTGCCAGTCCTTTTCTCAAGCCAAGGAGCTACCTCCTCTTTGCAATGCATTCTTTTGCTGTTAATAAGAAGAGGGATAAGGAGCTAATTTACCCTCCATGGTCAATAGTTCTTGAGGATCCCCCCTTACCTGCTGCTGCTCATTAGAGGTGTAGGACCCACCCTTACCTGTAGCAGCATGGTTTCCCACAGCACGATGCTGGCATTACTTCCTAGAGATGAGAATGAATGTTGTAACTTCAAATCAGCCAACTTCAATTCTCCCCGACTCAACATCCAGTGGAGAAGTTCCAACTCAAGCTTTCTCTTTGTTCAGGATGAGTGTTTTGAGATGAAATTTACTGTGTTGGCAACTTTAAATTTCTTGTCAAATAGTGTCCTCAATCTATGATAACATCTGTTAGTTTTGCTACTTTCAGAGTTAATGACTGAAATGAACACATTTTGTAACACGTATTTTAACATCAACAATGTTTTTCAGGTGTTTTCCTTTTGCTTTGGAAAGCTTTAACGTGTGTGTGTGTGTGTGTGTGTGTGTGTGTGTGTGTGTGTGTGTGTGTATGCGCAAGTGTGTACACGCCCTCCCCAACCCCTCCAATGCATATGCATACTGAACACATATGGGGGTCAGAGGACAACTTTCAGAGACTGTTTATCTTCTACCATGCACGTTCTGGAGACCCAACTCAGGCTGTCAGGTTTCGAGGCAAGTGCCTTTACCCACCAAGACCTTTACCTCCACCCCCACCCCGCCCCCTTTAAAAATCATATAGCCCAAGCTAGCCTCAAACTTCATTGTGTATCTAAGAATGACTTTGAATAAGATTGTTTGCCCATCTCAATTATTAGAATGAGAAGCATGCATTAGCAAGGAGCTACCTTTTAGATAATAGCAAAGGAAAATATTTGTATTTGAAGGGGGGGGGGGAACCAGAGCAAAAAGAAAAGTTCCCATAAAGCTGCCGTTCTGACCCATGACCATAACCTGCTGAGAGCTAGATGGTAAGGAGTCAAGTCAAACAAAAGAGCTGACTGCCTTACCTAGCATGCTCTTTGCCTTAATTGCCTAAAAGGAGCACTGTTGCCTTATGGGGTTACAGAAAAATGGGGCAGCATTTCTCGGTGGTCTTGCCTCTTAGCATAAAGACACAGCCACACTATCTCATACCTTCCAGAGGCCGCAGGAGCGCAGGCATGCGTGTTTTCCACACCTCTACCAGTTTAGGATGGATTATCTCAGGCATAATCTTCAGAAGACCTATTGCACCGGCCCCACACAACTGCCCTAAACTGGCCAGTATAGAGATTACCTATAAGGCAGAGCAGGGAATGATCAAGTGAGAATGTGTGTAACGGGGCCACATTGGCTTTGTCCTCACATTTTCCTCCCATCCCTAAATTAAGTGATCTTTTAACAAATAAGCTAAGTCTCTTCTCATTCAAGGACAAAATTAATATTTACTATTCTTTCATTTATCTGTTCTTTTTCCTTCCTTCCTTCCTTCCTTCCTTCCTTCCTTCCTTCCTTCCTTCCTTCCTTCCTTCCTTCCACTCTTTCTTTGGCCTGAGGATGAAGGTGAAAAAAAAATACATGGAAACAAGGAACAGAAAACTTAATGGAAAGAATCAATATTTGTATTTACTCATTAATTAAATAAGGACATGTAGATTATTATTTGAATAAAGGATATGTTTGTGGCCAGATATGGAGAAGAGAAATCTACACTGTAGATATGGGGTTCGATTGATGGTACTCACGCATGAGATTCAGTGCACCTTTATTTTAATTTTAATTTTGGGAGGCTCATCTTAGGTCTGAACCTGCATCCCATGTTTATTTTTAAATAATTTAAGTTTGGTAAGAATTTCAGAGCGAGAAGATTATCTTGTCAGTAGTAAGTTTTCATAAATGCCATCAGTGTAGCTGATAATCATCATTTCCTCTTAGTGTGTCTTTGAAAATGTTTAAGCAATTTTTTTTTCAGAATCTTTATTTTAAACTGAACTTTCTGTATTATCAGCTTAAATGTATCCCATCTTGGTTCTTTGTCACTCACCAGAAGTCGTGCCAGCAGCTGCTGGGGTGAAGGAAGTTTCACTAGAAAGAGAAAGCAATTTTCATCATCACCGCAGGGGGGGGGGGGCCCGGGGAAATTCAGACTGGGGTCAGGTATGAGCTCAAAGTGTGGTTGGTAGCCATTCTGGAATGAGTCTCTCAGAACAGAAAAGTTTTGCTTTATTTATGGATGTACGAACCAGTTCCTGTAGAGACGACAAGTGCTGTTGACTCCTGGATATCACGCTTCTTCTTCTCTTCCGCCATGATCAGAATTCGGATGATGTTAAACAGGTAGTCCAGTGTTCCCGTGTATTCCTCGGGTACCACGTAAGTCAGGATTCGAGGCCATAGCACCTGTAGGACACATGGAAAGTGTTACTTCTCGTTTTCTGTACTTCCCAATAGCCTCGTATGTTGAATATCCCCTTTTGTTTTAGAATCTCCTCTTTTGTGTGTCAGTATTTCAGTTTTCAGGTTGTGTCAAAGAGAAATGAACATGTCTAGCATTCATGTTTGAGTGCTAGTTGTAGTGAGTGTGGGTGGGTCTTTCTCCCTGGAGTTGCTTCTTGACTTTGGAGTGGGAAAATTCTTCACTTTGAATGATGGCTCGAGGCCCTAAGGGTAGACCTGCGCCTCTGTGCTCCCTCCACAACGTCAGGGTTCTTCTTGTCAAAGTGACAACTGAAACTACCCCACATGCTTTCTCCAACTCCAACGCTGAAGTGACACTGCCCTGGGGAGAATGGGGATGAGAGGATGACTGGACAAGAGGACGACTGGGCGTGGCTATTCCTTGTGCTCTGTGGCTCCATTGCAGCTTTCCCTAGTTCTGATAGAAACCCTGGCATCAGCTTGGGCTTTGTGTATTGGCAACTTGTATTTAATCATGAATTCCCCCATTTCCCTGTAAGACTTCTCATGCCCTCCCAGTTTCGCTTGTATTCGGGTGCTGCTGTATGACTCTTATAACTGGCATCTGGACTGATAGACAGTTTCTTTAAAGTTGCCTTCGTGCTATTCCATGGAGTCCCCACACGCATTCTTTTCTGTATTTAGCCTTTGATTAACATTTTTATTTGTTCATCATCCACGAGGCAATAGTTCAATATGCCAGATTCTTTGACGTTTAGTCAGGGAATCCTAAATGTCAAGAATACTGGGATATATTTCTTCTCTTCTACTTTACTGACTCCTTGATAAGAAGGTTTCAAACTTTAGTGTGCACCAGAAACACTGGCACTTTTTCGGATGTAGACTCTGATATGCTGATCCATTAGCTTTATAGCTTCAAAATATGCTTCTGAAACAAGTATTCCAAATAACTCAAGAACTATATACTAGCCTAGAGGAAGACTCAGATCCACTGTAATTGGAGGGGGAGACCCTTTTGACTGCATCCTGGTTGGAACAATGATTCTGAGTCATCAAAATTTATTTTCAGGTTATTTTGCTCAAGAAAAAGAGTTTCTTAGGATCCTTGCTTTGAAGTTTAGATTAACTTGGTCTCCAACTATCCCTGAGCCTGGGTACATTAACACTGCTCTTTCTTCTTTGCAATATTTCTAGGTAAGTTAAGATAACTTAAGAGCAGTAATATATTAGAATCCCTATGAACTGAAATGTACTCTCTACACATAGGTGACCTGTACCCACTGCCTTAATTGTAGAGTTTTTCTGGCTTTGAGAAACATCTCTCAGCCATACACTGAGCATCAAACTGCAGTTCTTACAGCATATCAAGAAAGCTAAGGCTATACCTTGTGCAACCTCATGCCTTTAACCCCAAGTGAGCAGGTCCCTAGACAGGTGACCACAGTAACTTAAATGGTAATGAAAGTCCCTCATTGAGGGGCGGCTGCCTCAGACTCTATTTCCCTGCCACTGGATCCCCTTCCCCTACCTGGAGTGATAGAGGGTGTGCATAGTCCAGCTGGGATTAGATGTCTCAGGGTGGGGTGGTACCCAACTGCGGCTACCCCTTCTCTGAGGTGAAGAGGAGTCATGGGGGGGGGAGGGATTTGTTAGGGTGGGACTGGAAGGAAAGGAAGGAGGTGGGGCTGCAACCAGGGTGTAAAGTGAATTAAAAGAAAAGTAAATTATTGGAAAAAAACCCAAAAAACAAAAACAAAAAAAAAACAAAGAAGAGAAGAAAGTCCCTTACCTGGGGCATCCCAATCACCAGTGGGTCCAGGGACTTTAAGACCTCGAGGCTTGTCTCTTGAACAGATTTTTCTCCATTTGCATCTTCTTGAGAGTTAGATTTAATTGGGTTTTCCTTTAAGAAATGATAAACAATTTCCTTTAAGCTTACTTTGGTGTGCTTTCAGACTTGGGGCAGAAGACATTAGCGGTCAGCTGAAGGGCTCATGGAATCACCGATCTGGATTCCTTAATACCAATCATGTCGCCATTGGAGAAATGGGCTAGAAGATACAGGATTGGCTGAAACATCAAAAGAAGGACTCTAAGGTTCTCTTCGATGCTGTTCTTTTTCTCTGTCGTCTAGGCTCTTACCATGTTCTCTAGGGAAGAAAATGCAAATCACAGTTTGCCAGTGGAATGGGTTCTAATTTCAGGTGTGACCCTCTTCCTAGAATGGCTGAGATCTCGCGCACACTCCTGGATGGAAAGCTAGTCTCAGTTGCTATGGCCCGGATGTCTTTTTCTCTTACAGACTCAAATGTTGAAATCTTAAACCTCAAAGTGATGGTATAAATAATGGTGGCACTCTGCTCCGAAGATGGTTAGGTTGTAGGCACGTGATCGAATGGGAGTTTTGTGGAAGTGACCTAAGAATCAGCCAGTCCCTACATCGAGAGTGGCCTCACTGAGAAAGCACTGTGTGGGAGGAAGATCTCATCAGAAACAGACTCTCAAATATTGTTTAGAAGCTGCCCAGCTGGAGGTATTTATTTGTGGCTCAAACAATCTAAGTCACCACTGTAGCATGATGTTGTGTCTAAAGCCATTTAAATTGTCCCGGCCTCCCCCATCTGAGGCTCTTGGAGGGAATGTTGCTTCCTAAGAGAAAGCTGACTTATCCTAGGGTACATTCGTGTTAAATGAGAAATGACGTCAGTGAAAGGGGAAGGGATCTGAGAGAACTGGGGGGTTAGAGAAATAATAAAAGTGGTTAGTCAGAGCTTGGACTTGGGCACCATCATTTTCTTTGAGGTTCATTGAGTCAGCTGCCCTTGAAGGATAATTACAATCACAACTCTAGCTTGCTCATACCAGGTTCCTGTTGGACATGGCAAACTGAGAGAAGATGTAATCGATCAAGGGCCATCCTTCCCGAGCTTCCACGTATCCTTTTTCACACATGGTTTGGATGAGAAGAAGGGTGGACTTCCTTACCTGGAAGAGGAGTAACACAGCTGAAATGATTTATGCATCGCAGAGGAGAGGGTGGCCCGTCCACGTGCCTGCCACTCCATCATGATTTATTCCAGAATCTCTTAGGGAGAAATTTGTTCTTTTCATGAGTTCCAAGCTACTATTTCATATGAAAATTAAAATAACCATTCATTTTTTTCTTATTTTTACTTTTCTCACATGAAAAATGTCAATCGAATAACAGGATACAGGAAACAGCAGCAATTGCCCACTTATAAGACTTAATCTTGATGCTCTCAGGTTGAATATAAGACATCTACGCTAAGAAAAAGACCCATGGCTTATTTTTGGGAAGAAAGTACACTATCTTTTAAAGAAATATTTCTTTTTGAAATGATAATATAATTATATCATTTCCCCATTCCCACTGAATCCTCTCATATATTTCTCCATGTTCTGTTTCATATCTATGCCCTCCCTTTTTTGTTGTTACTACACAGACACACACACACACAGACACACACAAACAGACACACACAAACAGAGACACACACAGACGCACACATGTATATGTAATCGATTTACTAAATATGTATATACAAAATGCCCTGTGCGTATAGTGTTTCTTGAATGTGTATGTTTTTAGGACTGACCATTTGGCATTGGATAACCAGTGCTCTTCCCCAGGGAAGATTCTTCCACTCTCAGTATTTAGTAGTTGCTACTATTCTTTCCCCTGCTCGTGGTTAGCATGTCTCTTGTTCTTGTTCAGCTTACATTTGGTAGTCATATTTTAAAAGAAAATTTCTATTTATTTTGTGTGTACATGTGCATGGTTGCATGCATTCTATAGCACATATGTGGAGATAAAAAGACAACTTGCTGGAATAAGTATTTCCTCCCAGTATGTAGATACTCAGGATTAACTCCCAGGTTATTATGCTTAGCAGCAAGTGCATTTTCTCACCGAGCAGTCTCTTCAGCACATAGCATCTTTGTAAGTAACCTTAAAAAAAAAATCCATTTGAAGAACATCACAGAGTTGGGATGGGAAAACTCTTTGATTCCACTAAGAAGCCTCTGAACTGCATGTAAATTAGAATGTAATTTATCTTTTGGGGTTGAGTTCTTTTAAAAAAAAATGACAATGACCACTGAGCAATTTATAAAAAAGTTTCACACTAGGACCAGAATAATTTTAGTCATTCCTAAAGCCACCACCAGCCAAATAGAAGTGCCAGTTAACTTCCTTACTTTGACACTGAGGTCACCCATGACAAGTTTGACTGTCTTTTCGATTGAAGTCGTGTGATTCCTAAACTTGGGCTCTGAAAATCAAAAGGAGAAACTAAGGTCAGAAACAGTAGGAATACAGTGCCATCTAGAATTGGTGAAAACCTATAGACTCAAAGCCCACAATTCGAAGGCTCTGCTCGTTAACACTATACTCTTTCCTCTCCTATCTCTTCTATCTTCTGATCATTAACCATGTCAATTACCCTTTTAGTTTTCTGTTACATCTCTTTCTTCCATCACAGGTTAAATTACAGCATGCATTGAATACACCATGCCCAGGCTGTAAAATTTAGGACTATTTTGTATTGTTACCAGCCGATTCTTAAACAACTAGACTTTTAAACCTACCATGTTATGAAAAAAATTGAATTCTCACATTTTACTGAATTCAGGATATCAACCATTTTATAGTATATCTTTTTTTTTACTGTAACAAAAAAGAAAAAATACAGTGGACAATTAGAATTAAAAATATTAATGAAAACATGTTCTCTACTATAAAAATGTAAATTTTGGAAGTAATGTGATACAGTGATTCATTACATTCTATTCTATTCTAAATGCAGAGAATTCTATACCCCTTCACCAAAATGCTCAGTCTTCTAATTTCTAAAATTTAACTCTTCAAGTTTCTTTATCTTTCTCAATGAAATGCATTTGTACATTTCACAAAAGAAGAAAAATAACTGAAAATGCCTGCTTAGATGGGGAGGTTACAGAAGATCAATAAGGCAGTTTTGCCTGTATGTGACATCACACAGAAGATGTAGCAGAGGGTTTGGGGACCATGGGCCTCTGCGACTGTCTTGCTGATGAACTATTCTGGCTTCATCTTTAATGCTTACCCTCAGCATTGATAGTTGATCTTAACAGAGTTAAGATTCCTGTTCGAACAGCCTCATTGGTACTTCTTATTTGTTCATCAAAAAAATCCAGGAGGTCTACAGGGTTGGCATGAGCTGCAGGTTTAGAAACACCAAGCTTGTGAGAATACCTTCAAAAGATTCATATTAGCATATGCTAAGTACACATTACATTATTTCAATATGTGCATGTAACATGGAGGGGCTCATTTTCTTTGTAGGTAAGGTACTTGTGAATGAGAGGACAGGAGTCTCCTCTTGAGGACTGTCAGGGCCACTCTGTGGTTGGTTTTGTGACTTCTGCGCATTGGTAGTTCTGTAAGTAGTAGCTGAGAAGTTTGTTTTCTAAGATACTTGCAAGGTTTGGGTTACTCTCCTCCAACCTGTGTCCTTAGCCTCCTGTGGAAGTTAGGGGTGTTGCAAAGACAATCTAGAGAAGGCTAGTAGAAGGGATACTAATTCAAAGGAACTAATGTCCCTATAAGAAGAAAAGGGATGCATGAAGCGGCGTGGCAAGACCAAGGAAGATGGAGGCAGAAGCTGGACTGATGCCTCACCAGCCCAGAAGCTAGAGGGCTACAGGGCAGAACAATGGAATGCCTGGGTCGAGGGAGGGCAATGTGAGCTAGAAGTGATCAGAGTAAAGTGACCTAGAGAGTTTAGACATACAGGGAAGAAGAATGTACACCATCAGAGGAGTTGGGAGGGGACAGGGAGGGTTGGAGAGACTGCTCAGCAGTCAATGGCACTAATTGCTCGTCTAAAGGGTCATGACTTGGTTTCCAGCACCTACACGATGCTTCAAAGTCATCTTTCACTCCAGTCACAGGTAACTCAATGCCGTATTCTGGTTTCCAAAGACATTGCACACACACACGGTGCACAGGCATACACACAAGTGAAATACATGTAAGTGGATGGAACTAGAAAATATTGTCTCAGTGAGGTAACTCAGATACTAAAGAACACACATGGTATGCACTCACTGATAAGTGGATATTAGGCAAAAGCTTGGAATACCCATGATTCCACTCATAGACCATATGAAGCTCAAGAAGAAGGAAAACCAAAGGAGTGCTTGAGTCCTTCTTAGGAGGGGGGAACAAAATACTCCCAGGAGGTAGAGGGTGATAAAGGCTTGGGAGGAACAGAGGAGGGGGAGGAAAAAGGGGGCAAGATTGGGTATGGGAGGAGATGGGGATGATAGACAGAGGGTCAGGAAATTGAACAGAGGTGTGTAGCAATGGGGGATGGAGAACTGGGGTTAGCCACCAGAAAATCCCAGATGCCAGGAAAGCAAGAAGCTCCCAGGACACAATGGGGATGACATTAGCTGAAATACCTAACAAAGGGAGAACCTCTAGAGACCATACCCAGGTTTGGCAAGGCCCCTGGTTGGGGGATGGGGCCACCAACTCATCTCCAAATTTTTAACCCAGAATGGCTCCTGTCTAAAGGAAATCGGGTTCAAAGAGTGTAGCACAGACTGAAGGAAGGGCCATCCAGAAACTGCCCCACCTGGAGATCCATCCCATATACAGACACCAAACCCAGACACTATTGCTGATGCCAAGAAGTGATTGCTGACAGAAGCCTGATATAGCTGTCTCCTGAGAGGCTCTGCCAGAGCCTAACAAATATAGGTGGGGATGCTCACAGTCAACCATTGGACTGTGCATGGGAACCCCAATGGAGGAGTTAGGGAAAGGAGTGAAGGAGCTGAAGGGGTTTGCAACTCCATAGGAAGAACAACAATATCAATCAACCAGACTCCCCAGAGCCCTCAGGGACTAAACCACCAACCAAAGAGTACACATGGAGGGACCCATAGCTCCAGGTACATATGTAACAGAGGATGGCCTTATCTGGCATCAGTGGGAGGAGAGACCCTTGGTCCTCTGAAAGCTCTATGCCCCAGTGTAGGGAAATGTGGGGGAGGTGAGGTGGGAGTGGGTGGGTGGGTGGGGGAGCACTGTCCTAGAAGCAGGGGGAAGGAGGATGGGATAGAGGGTTTCCAGAGAGGAAACTGGGAAAGGGGATAACATTTGAAATGTAAATAAATAAAAGTATCCAATAAAAAAATGTCAAAAAATACTTAAAATCATAATAGATATGCAATGAAGTAAGAGAGCTCTGGAGGAGGTGGTCTTTCAGAGGAATCCAGTGCCTGTTCTCAAATGTGCTGACACAGGGGCTTTGACATCTCCTTTGTCATCTGTGCCAGGTATTTAAAAGATGACAGAAAGGAGAAGTATCATAATGCAGAAGTAAAACAAAGAGAGAGATAGAGGGAGAGAGAAGACAAAAGAAAAGGAAAAGAGGAGAGAGAATTTTATTTATTTATTTATTTGAGAGAAATTTTTTTTAAAACGTTCTTGAGATTGAAGGAATGACCAAGAATGAGACAAAGAACCGAGCCATGACTTAGGACTTGAAAATATCACAGCATCTGATATACTCAGAGGAAAGCAATCTCCTATCTTTTAGGGTGAGAAATTCATGCTGGCTTCCCAGAAAAAAAATCATCTGGTTGGTAGCAGATAATATTCTCTACCCAGAATCACCCTGTCCTGGGTAGCCTGGCACGACTTACCGCCCTACCCATGCCACTCCTCCTGTGATCCTCTAGGGGTGGGGGGTGGGGGGAGAAGGATAGGCAGAGACTGCTGTGAGCTGAAGGAACATTCTGTATGTTTGGAAGCAGTCCCAGTGACAGCACACACTCTCCCATCGTTGTCACTTTGAGTTCTCTCTATTAGCACTCGGGATGCTGAGTCCTACCTAGAATGAGGAAACAGCTTGAAGCTTCAAGTTTGTTTTCCTTTATTGGTGGTTCTGGAACTTTGCAGATCTGAATAGGGGGAAACAACAACAATCAGAGAGTAAGCGGAAGTCCAAGGAGGAGAAATAACGCGAACCGAACAAAGAGATCCGACGGCATGGACTTCCTACCTGGTGGAGCAAACTGCTGAGGATTGATCTTCTCAGGTTCTTGGGAAGGACAGTGTCATAGAGGACCGTGGCGGTGAGGATCTCTTTCAGACTCTAGAACGGAAGCACTCATGGGTTAGTGGACTGCTGCCGCCAATGGAGCAGCCACACAGGATATCCAGGACAAAGAAGGAGTACATTTTATGAGAAGAACAAGCCCAACCATGCTACAGTTATGAGAGTTTTCGTAGGGATTCTGATGTCACCGGCTCGGAAGGACAGTTCTTTGCTCCTCTTTGCAGTTTCTGTCAGCAGTTGCAGTGAGCTCTTTCTGCTATGCCCCAGCGCAGGGCTAAAGGGGGCTAACGAATAGGTGTTTGAGTTCCCTAAGCCTTTTTGACACCTGGTGTCCTCAGAAAGGTTTCAAATGGAGCCTCTCCTCTCACCTGTGTGACATAGAAATCACTCTCCTTGTCTCGGTACTGGAGGAGGAGCCAGGATATTTGGCTCAGCACGAATTCATAAAAGTCTTCCCGATGCAGCAGCAGGCTCACGGTGGGGCCATGGGCCTTAATTATGGCCAAAGCCTATAAAGGCAATGAACAATGATCACTGATGGCACTGTGCTATGTTTTGTGGGTGGCGTTCAGTGTATGGGTGCTTTGGGGACTCCATAAACACAAAAATCTCCTTTAGGGGGAAAAACACCTTTAGAAACAAAGCCGTTCTGTTTTGCTTTGCTTTTTATTTTTATTTTTTTGAAAATGCACGAGCAACAAACAGCATGTGTAACCACATCTATGTCTATGTGGATGTTCGTTTCAATATTTGTTCTTTGTTTTCAGTGTATGATTCCCCCTGCCCTCTGTGTGTGTATACATGTGCAGATGTGTGCATGATTGAGGCTCACATATGGAAGTCAGAGGACAACCTCAGGTGTCAGTCTTAATCTCCCATCTTGTGAGACAGGTTGTTTTTGTTGCCGTGTTAGTCAGGCTCGGCAGCCTAGAGCGTCCTCTAACTCTCATGCCTTTGCCTCTCAGCACCCAGTAGGAGTGTGCTGAGAATTCAGAGCCTGCCCTGCCATGTGTGACTTCTGTGTGAGTCCCAGAGATCCAAATTAAAGGTCATCAGACTTGTGTGACAAGTGCTTTACCAATATCTCTCATAGTCGACTTTCTTTCAACATATTAATTAAAAATTTCCCTGATATTATAAAATACATGGGGACTCCATATTTCCTCAAGATTAAAACCTTCCATTCGGAGGGAAGCTTGTAAAGACACGGGATGGGAATTAAAATGATAGGGTATTTTCAGGGGAGATGAAACATTCCTTCCAGAGGGGAAGTCTGTTTTTAGTGAGTACCTCACCATCTGAGATGATGAGTTTTCACTTTGCAGAGAAGGTAATCAAGACACAAGTTGTTCATATGAAGATGAAACAGTAAGATGTAAGAGGAGGTGAAACACTGCATCCTTCTGAGAGGCTTATTAATAAGCTCAGAAAAAAAAAATTAGTGTCTTCAGGAAGTTCCTGAAACAGACACGGTTCACTAGGTCCCTCTTTCCCCAGGCATATAGAAGCAGTAAGGATGGCTGAGAGACTTTCTCAGACAAACTGAACTGCCTGAAAGAAGCAGAAACCATCTGAGCTCCCTAGAAGAGGCTCAGAACAACTGGGCTACCCAGACACTCTTCATCTGAAGGTTTTGTAGCACACTATAAGATTCTCCCTTCCTTGAACTGTTACCCATGTTGGGATGGGCTTTGGTGATGTGGCTGTCTTGGAGTCATTTCTGCTTCTGTACCTAACCCCTCACCTAAATGCCTGTAAGTCCAATAAAACCTATTGGTTCACCAAGTTGGACCTTGGTGGGCCTTGGCTCTACTGTCAGTCCCCTGTCCTTGGTGAGTTGATGCTTGTTCATGAATTCCCTAGACAAGTGTCACACACCATTGCGCACTATTTTGTCGGTTTCCCCTCACGCTATTCCCCCCTACAATATTCTACTTACTTTCCTGCTTTTCTCAGGGTAAATTAGTTAAGATGCTTTGTTCTGAATTCCCTACCTCCACTTCTTACAACCCCCACCTCCCCAAAGTCCACGGTAACCTAGCTTCCATTTGACACTGGGGAAGAACAACTTCCAGAGCAGAACACATGACAAAGATTGATCATAAAAGTCTAGAGTCTCACTATCTTTTTGTCAAAAAAGTGATTTTTTTAAAAAGTAAAAACAGTGTAGTGTATAATTTGATAGCCTACATTCTGAAGCTAATATATGTGGTGATCTGTTTGTTTTACTTGAGTCTGTGTCAGCTGCGATGGTTCTTCTAATGTCCCTTACTGGGCACTTAATGTCCCTTACTGGGCACTGCATACTTTCCAATTTCTTCCTTTTTTTTTTTTTTTTTTTTTTTTTTTTTT
>NC_034600.1:51898923-51920444 GCF_900095145.1 Mus pahari | reverse complement strand
GAACTCAGAAATCCACCTGCCGCTGCCCCCGAGTGCTGGGATTAAAGGCGTGCGCCACCACGCCCGGCTCTCCAGTGTCTTTCTTGACTTCTGCAGTAATGGCCTGTTCATCTTTCCTTGCTATTTTGAAACTTGTTTTTTAGTTTCTGGAATCTCATTCTCCTTATTCTCTCCCTTCAGAAATCTTTATCTTTTATCCTGTCCTGAGTTATTCCTTTGCGTTTTCCCAGAACTCAGTTTTTGTCACACTCAGATCTTCATGTTGTTCTTGGATGAAACTATCCCAAATCATCCAGTTATTTAAATTATGATGATACCGGAACCTATGTAACTTGCTTTTGATTTTTGTCTTAATTATGAGCCAAAAGTATCCAAGCCTCCTAATAAATGTATCATAGGTATTAAGACACCATAAAAATTGCAGTATTTTTGTGCAGCTGAGTGGATTCTTTTGATGCTATTTATTTAACTGTGTTACTGGTAGAACCAGAGTTGTTTTTTGTTTGTTTGTTTTTTGTTTTTGTTTTTGTTTGTTTTTTGGATCTGATACTTTTTGTCAAGTTAACAATTCAGTTCAAATGAAGTTTATGACATATAAAGCATACAAAAATTGACAGTCTCTCATTTACACATTTGTTCTCCCCACACATTGAAATACCAGAGTGAGATTTTGGTCTCTTCAAGCTTTGACACATCTCTATCATCTGAAACAGGATCAGGTATATTGTTGTTCTTCAAAGAACTTTGAGTGGGACAATGGATACACAGTGACTGGAAGTAGATAGAAAAATTGGTAGACTTAATATTTCTCCCCAAACATAACTAATGGTACCCACAGGAAGTTCCATAATTGCTGATTTAACTGGGAAATATTCTTTTAAAAACTGCTTTAATAGCTTAAAGTATTGGCAAGAACCTAAAGAAGTTCACTAAATTTTAGGCCACGTGTGTGTGTGTGTGTGTGTGTGTGTGTGTGTGTGTGTGCATGTGTAAGATACACATACATAAGATAGAACCAAACTCTAAATCTGGTTTGACCAATATGGGGGTTTACAACTTGAGCCTATCTGAAACCCCACTCACATGCATGGGTGAGGCCTGGGGGGCCCATTTCTCCATCATGTACCGGAACAGCATGAAGATCTTGTCAGAGAGCCGATTAGCATCTAATTTGGGATATGGGAAATCCTTCCAGTGGTTGACATACTTGTAAATGGACTTGCTGAAATTTTCAAGGGCTGCATTAAAAAAAAAAATACAACCACAGACGGAAACAAACACAAAGATGGAAAGAAACATCAAATTATTCTAAAAGAGAGCACAGACAATTAGCAAAAGTTTCTAAATCATCTTAAAGCTTCATCAAATAAACATGAAAATTGTTTAGCCAATTTCATTTAATAGTTTAAATTTAATAGTTTAGAGTGTAAATTAAGATTGTTATTATATACTCTTACTAGGAGATAGTCTGTCTAGAATGGAACATACTTAACATGGCCAATGCTACATGGCAACTAGATTAAGTTATAGGTGGTACGCTTACACATTGATGGCAGAGAAGATTTGATATAAACTCTTTTGGAAACTCTGTGTGATCCATCCGCACCATGTGAGAAATCCTGGAAGCACATCTATTCTTAAGCAAGAAGCAAATCATAGGAATACCCACCTATACAGAAGGTTTGCCTCATATTCTCATCCTCTACCAGCCTGAGAATGGTCTGCATGGTGAGCAGCGTCATCATCATGAAGGGGATGCTCTGAGACACTGCAGTGAAGGGCACAAGAGGAAAAGGCCCCATTTGCTTTTCATGTGGGTGGTCCTGACTCTTCCCTTCATTCATCCAAAGCATGCCAGGACTTACTGGCTTAGACAGGTGAAGAGCAGTCGGGAGACTGTGTTCTTGCTCTTCTTCCCCCAGCTGAAAGCCTGAATATCATTAATCAAGGTGCAGTGGGTCTGAAGGAAACCACTAGCTAGGTAGCCGTCTATGCCTGCTGAATACTAATAAGCAATTTTGCATTGTTACTTCACTAATATCCATATCTTCCATCTAGCCTTGCCCAAGTCCTCGAGGTATAGCAAATAAACAGGTGCTCAATGATACCTGTTCAATAAAATACTATAGAAACAAATGGTGGACATAGTTTTTTAAAATAAAGTGTCTTGCTATTGGCAGCCTCATGCAGAATGTGTTTCTGTAAATGTGAAGACTGGAGGGGAAGAGGAGGGTGGAAGAGAGCCTGTTATATTTAGCAGTGCATCCTAAATCAATAGCGGGTCATCAGGCTCATCTGTGCTCACAACATCTCCCATGGCTTTCTACCAATGGATGGTACTGCAGTAGCACATAGAGAGACAATCTTGCTTTTGCTTAACTTTCTGGGGCTTTAGACAATTAGTCATGGGTAGCTATTGCCCAGGGAAGATGTAGGATGCTCCTTTCATACCATAGCTGGTTGCCAGTTCAGCCAGGGCAAGCACAACAAATTCATTTGGCAGCTCTAGAATCCTAAAGTTACTTTGCACTTCATACATCACGGAGTTGAAATCATGAGCAGCAAGAGATACCAACACCTCACCAGCCAGCATTCTGAGTTCTCTGGGAATCTGAGAAGGGAAATAACAAGCATAAGTAGAAGGATGAGTCTAAAGGGTGGGGTGGGGGTGGGGCAATAACCTATGCAGTATTCTGAGTTCACCTCAATTTGAAAGAGAGGAAGAACAGACTGTTTCAAAGTCATAGTTCAGATCTCTCAGGCAGGTGTCAGTAACCGAGAGTGCTGAGACAATTTTGATGCAGTTCTTACAGTCTTGGGGCCAATCAATCTCTCTTTTCTTCAGATAGAGTTTCACTTGTGTAGTTCAGGCAGACCTTGAACTCATCACACCCTTGCCCCTGCTTCCAGAGGATTGGTGTTACAGGCATGGGCTGCTAATTCTAGATCGTTATTTTCTTGCTATTTAATCAGGTACCTTGATGCAGAGTTTATGTTTTGTGTTTAGGAATATGAATCACCGTGGTTGAGTAAATAAAGGTGAAAGGGACTGAGCTAGGTGGTGAGACTTTAATTTCGCTGTCATTCCGATGAAACCATCTTCAAATTTAGACATATTGGGAGATAGATACTTCTATTGCTGATGGTAGTGAGCTAGATAAATTTAATCAACCCTCCTACCCAGGAAAATAAGGCCTAAAAAAAAAACCCCTACTGTACTCATAAAAGGACAAGAGAGCTTAAGCACAGAGTATAAGCAATTCCTATATTGAGATCTGAAGCAGTCAGATATTGGAAGAAAATGGAGCCAGATACAGAGATAGGAAGTGATATGGGAGCCAAGAGAACTGGGGTCTAGGTGCTCTTTCTGTCGGCAGATCTCTGCGCTCCACTGTAGTCGACTCTCACAGGTACAAACTTCCTCATCTAGAAAGATGGATGGATGATACATCCTCTAAAGTCTTCCTTACATTTGTCTCATTTTCCTAATCTGTGTAGTGGTGACCGAGAGCCACTGTAAGTAGCCCTATGGAAGCTACGACAAGGGACAAATATTCCAGTTACGGTCGTGGTGGCTGTGGCAGAAAGGCTTTTGTGCACCTACATGGTGAATCTGGGGCACTCCAAGTCACCAATACCAGTCTCAGTGCACAATCACCACCAAGACCCACACTTACTTCTTCATCCCTCATGTCCTTAGAAGTGTAATAAATCAACCTTTGGACTATTGCATCATCCATGATGTCAGTATTCTGAATAAAAGACGTGAGATGGCAATAAATGTCTTCCTGTGAACACAGAAGGGGACAAAAGTATTTGAGTTGCAAACATGAAGAATTCCGATAAAGCCTAAACAAAGGACACCATGAAACTAAGCAAGATATGTTTGCTGTACAGTTGTTCAGACTTTCTAAGCACAATATGCATCTTTAGGAGTCAAGCACTTACATATAGAGCAACATTAATTTTAAAACGTATTATTTTATTTTGTTTCTAAGACAATACCTAATTGAACCAGAGGCAAAGTTGTCAGCGTCTCTAAGTTGTCTGGCCATCCCTGTTGTAGGGTTCTCAGGGCTGAGGCCTTTGTTATGGTACTAAGGAGCATCCTGTATCATCAGGAACATTGCTGTACCGTGAAGCTGTGCCCCAAGGAGTGTCACAGTCTTTTGTTTCATCCACGCCTTTTCTGAGACAATATGGGGGACTTTGTGGATGGCAGTGCATCTCTAGGAGACATGTGATTTGAACAAATGCCCTATTGGGGCTTGTAGATGCTGAAGATGTCCTGTGAAGGATGAAAGGAAGACTGGAGTTCTCAGATCTCCAATTGCCTCAAGCACATACTTCCAGAAATGGTGTCAGTGTTTGTTGTGTTTATAGTAGTCTATAAGGATGGCCCTAGGAAATGTTAGAAGGAGATATGGTTTGTCTTTCTTCTCTGTGTTTCCTGAGCCTACTGAAGCATCTGTAAGATCTTGTCTTGCTCCATGTGCATTTTCTGATTTCTGTAAGCCTTGTTCTCTTTGCAAGGTCAACTTACAGAGCTTTTACCATGTTTTAGAGTTGGGACATACCCTTTATTTAGAACATTTCATTAATGTTCACAATTCTTTATGTTGGCTGCCACTAATAGACTCATAACTGAGGAAAGAGTCATAGAGAACATCACTCATTGACTGTTGATGCTGTAAGTACTTCAATCTTAGCACCTCATATAGACCATAGTGCAGGATAAGTTCATTTTGATACTATTCCTGGGACCATTTTCATTAAAAAAAAAAAGACATCTCACATGTAGGCATGGCCTGCTTGGAGCTTGCTATGTACTCCAGGCTGATATCAAACTCATATAGGTCTGCCTACTTCTGCTTCTTGAGTGCTGGGATTAAAGGTATGATCAACCATGCTTGACCCATGTCTATTTCTTTTAAAAATGGTATTTCTTTTTGTTTACTGCATGTTCCTGTGTGTATCTATGTACATGTGAGTATAATGATTACAGAGGCCAGAAGAGAGAGTTAGGTTTCCTGGAACTAAAATCTATAGGAACCAGGGCTTACAGGAACTTATGAGCTACAGTGTGTGGAGAGTGGGAACCAACCCAGGTCCTCTGCAAGAGCGGTGCCCTTACACCATTTTTATTGATCAGTTGTACTCAGAGTGAAAGCAACTTAGAAGTGGCTGCTAAACTTTCTATTCTTTAGTCTCTTTTCTAGAAACTCTGTCACAGTACTTAAACAGTCTAGACATAATGTCCAAAGTCTCTCTAAGTGTTTGAAAGAAGTGCTCTATAGGAATGTTAATATCTCCTATGAGATTCATAAAATGGTTGTTAATCAAACCTAATGTTAGGGCCATCTCTATGAGCTTCCTATGCCTTATCTTGTCATTGAAGGAAATAATTAGAATCCCTGTTAGTGAGGCCTAGTCTTTGGTATTTTCTTCTTACCAACAAGTATGAAGTAAGTAGGGTTGAACATCACTAGGTCATGAGCTAACAACAGAGATACTGCCTTTCACAAGAGGCAATGTTGAACAATTATTAGGGTGACCTTGTTGGCATTAGATGGGCTTCTGCTTGGATATGCTGCAGCTGTCCTTATTTAGGTAAGTCACACAATGTGTTCGTGTTTCATTTTTCTCAGTTGTCAAATGAAAACAGAAATACAAGAGAATAGAGTTTTGAGGAATGACTATTCTGTTATGTGGAGAACATTAAGCACTCTACTTCATAGACAAGTGTTCAGTGAAAGGCGGTAACCGGTGCTTGGTTGTTGATGCCCGAAAAGACTTCAGTTTTCAGAGTAATTTTCAGGTTGTGGGACAAGATGATAGATGGGCATGAGAAGTCTTTGTACATTTTCAAAGCAAACTTCACATCACAAGGAGGAGAATCTAACTCACAGGGTTACAAATCTGGCATTTCCCTTTCTCCACACGAGCAAGAGTATTCCTGAGTAACTTCTGTGAGTTTTGAAATCCTAAATACCATTATTTCAGTACTTCAGTGGCTTTTGTTACAAAAGTATTTTCTAAAAGATTTAGTGACATAAGATGATCCAGGAAAAGTGAAGGAGGAGGAAGAGGAAGAAGAGGAAGAGGAGGAGGAGGAGGAGGGGGAGGAGGAGGAGGAAGAGGAGGAAGGAGCCAAAGCAAAGGAGACTGTGTATGGATTGTCTCAATAGCTGGATTATAGAAGGTGAATAAGAAAGAGAATTTGCTTACCTTGCTAATGTTGTCCTCCTTACTCAGCATCCCAATCGTAAGGTTAATATCTCCAAACATATCTAAATTACACAAAGAATTAAAATATGTATCAAACTGCAACTCCTGCCCCTGGCCTCCCGGCAGCAGTAGTCACAGATATTCACTTTTTTTTTTTTTTTTTTCTGAGACAGGGTTTCTTCGTGTATCCCTGGCTGTCCTGGAACTCACTCTGTAGACCAAGCTTGCATCGAACTCAGAAATTTGCCTGCCTCTGCCTCCCAAGTGCTGGGATTAAAGGCGTGTGCCACCACTGCGCAGCCAGATATTCATTTTTGGTCGGTTTCCACTCTCCTTTTAAAAGTGTTTCTATTTTATAGCTAGCTCTTAATGATAGGAATATATTGCACTTATATATCCTCTCCCTATGAGACTTGAAACTAACAGATGCATAGGGATTATTCAGTGTAAAGGTGCAGACAAAACATTCTAGATTCCCATGGGTAGCTTTGATCAAGTGTGCACCACCTTCTACATCTCGAGTAAGGTCTGACTTCCAGGTTCAATGAGATAAATCCTTCACATCTCATTGAGCATTAGACGAAACAGTGGAACTTCTCGATTTTTCTTTTTTCCTCCCTTAATGAGCCTCTGCATTTTCTTTTTTTTTTTAATTTATTTATTATTATTTTCTTTATTTACATTTCAAATGCTATCCCGAAATTTCCCTATACCCCACCCCTTCCCCTGTTCCCCTACCCACCCACTCCCACTACTTGGCCCTGTCCTTCCCCTGTGCTAGGTCATATAAAGTTTACAAGACCAAGGGACCTCTCTTCCCAATGATGGCTGATTAGGCCATCTTCTGCTACATATGCAGCTAGGAGCCTCTGCATTTTCACCCCACGTTTTCTTCTTATTCATCTGTCTTTCTGTGCTTACAAGGACCTTCTTCGGGCTCCATGTTCATGACACTTTGATTTTTCCCCAATAAAGATCTAAGTATTTGTTTTGTACTTTTCCAGCTGACACCACCACCACTGCTACTGCCATCCCTGTCACCATCATCACCATTTCAGACCACCACCACCATCACACCACCATACCACCACACTACACCATCATCACCACCACCACTACCACTTCCACCACCACCACTACCATTACCACACAACCACAGCCATCATGACTACTACCACAACCACTACCAACATTACTGCAACACCACCACCGTTACCACCACCACCATCAATGACAACAACAAAAACCACAACAAAGAATCAAGACTACAACAAATTCAGGTCAATGGCAGGCTGGCAGGGAGAACAGGTAAAGACTTCCCATGAGCCCATGAGCCACGGACATACCCTGTTAATGGAGAATTTTTGGCAAAGCAAAAACGATAGAGCTACTTAAAATCAGAAGAAGACATTGTCCAAAGATTTTAGAATATTGAAAATTAAATAATAACCAACATTTCTGGTATATAGCCACGCTTTCCTTCAGGTAGATTAAAGTACAACTATCTCTGGGCTTCCAATCTGTCACTGGCCCTTCACAATCAACATTTTGTTTTTATTTATTTTTCCATAATGATGAATAGAGGGAAACAATCTGACCTCATCAAAACCATTTCAGACCAGCTTTGATGTATATAACCACACAAACTCCCCACAGGTCAGTGTGTATCAGAGTTCTCACTCCTCAAGACCCAGACATCCTTACCTCCGTATTCTTCCATCCTGGGAGTGGTCTTGGCTGTTACAGGCTTTATAAGAGGCAGCACCTAAGTATCCGAAGCAGTTCAGCTAAAAAGTCGGTGAAGCAAGTTGACAGCTTTCTCACATGAGGTTCCTTAAATGAAAATCCTTCTCTCCTTGCTTGGCAGGGTGACACAGGTGTTTCTTGTGATGATGCGTTTGCTGTTCAGGTGGATGATACTGGGTTCTACCACCATCACATTTTCTTTGCCTCTGAGCTCCTGCTAACCAAGATGGCTGCATCTCACCAGACTATTGTCTCTTGGCAGGAGACCAGTGTGTCTGAGGAGGAAGAGATTAGAAAGTAGGACTCAAACAACTGTTACAGATGAAAGGAGCCGCTTTTCCCATTCTTGGGTCTATTGACCCATGAGTTTAAGAATGGTGTGTGTTGGTGGTCACTTTCCCGGCCTGATGTTGGTAAAGCTTTTAGGTGGTCTTGATAGTTCTATTTGGTGAGGTCAGTCACACAACAGGGCATGCTCAGTGGACCGGAATGCCTGTCAGAGGCAGTTGCAAGGAATGACCAACTGACATAGCAGCCAAGCCATTCTGAACCCCTCCCTACTGCTCACCTACCCACCACTCCTTGCTGACTTATCAGAACCCTAAGCTTCTCATAGGCTCAGGTTTTTTCTATTTATTTCATTCATTTCCTGTCTATTTGGTTTCAAATGATTTGTTGCATGGATATCTTGGCTATGATATTTTCATAGGGTGGACCTGAATCTTGTCCAAATGCCCGCTAAGCCTAAGTCTGTGTGATTTCAGTCTCATACAGGGAAGATGATGACTTCTGAGACAATATATAGGTCTGGGTGTTCAGGGAAGATGCTCATTCCAATTTTGATGGTTCCTTCTCAGGCTAAGTAATTTTACCATACCATCTCATACTCTTTTTATCCATCATTCTTCTTCCATCTATTTTCTTTCCCCTTCTGCCATCATGTGCTGTCACACACACACACACACACACATTCTAGGATCTAGCATAACTGTCCTCTGAGAGGCTCTATCCAGCAGCTGACTGAAACAGATGATGGGGAATCCCAGAGTTAGGGGAAGGATTGAAGGCCCAGAAGAGGATAAGGAACTCCACAGGAAGACCAACAGAGTCAGTCAACTTACCTGAACACTTGGGGCTTTCAGAGACTGAGCCACAAACCAAAGAACACGCACAGGCTGTAGCCTTCAGCACATATGTAGCAGATGTGCAGCTTGGTTTTCATGTGGGTCCCCCAACAGCTGGAGCGGAGGCTTTTGCTAAAGCTGTAGCTTGACTATGGTTTCTGTTCCCCAACAGGGCTGCCTTGTCCGGCCTCAGTGGGAGAGGATGTGCCTAATCTTGCAGAGACTTGATGCACCAGGGTCAGGGGGTGGGGCACCCTCTCAGAGAAGAAGGGGGTGGGGAATAGAGGAGGGGGGAGAGGCTCTGAGAGGGAGGGACTGGGAAGAAGGCCTGGTTTGGGATGTAAATAAATAAATAAATGGAAAATAAAAAAGGGCTAGGCGCCACAAATGAGAAGAAATAGATACCTGTCTTCTGAGCCAGGCTTATTTTCTTTAATATTACAGTACCCAGTGTCACCCATTTGCCAGCAAGAAAGTAATTTGATTTTGATTTGTAGCTGAATAAAGCTAGATTGCTCTCTCTCTCTCTCTCTCTCTCTCTCTCTCTCTCTCTCTCTCTTGTCTTGGCAGACATCTTAGCTGGTTCCACTTCGCTAATGTAAACAGCACAGCAGAGAACTTGGGTGCGCTCGTATCCCTGTGGTAGGACACGTATATGGATATACACCCAGGAATGCCAGAGCTGGCTCATATGGTAGTTCTAGCTTTAGTTTTGTGAGGAACTTCCACTCTCCACACTATGAGTGGTTGAAGTAATTACACTCCTACCGGCAGTGTATGGGAATTTCATCCTTACCAGCATTTTTTTTTTTTCCGCCATGTTATGCCATTAATTGACTGGGTTGCTTTGTTTTCAGTATTTAATTAGACTTTAGTTTTTAAATGTGTTCTAGATATCAATCCATGTCAGATGGGTCGTTAGCGAGGAGTTTTCTTCCCTTCTATATAGCCTGCCTCTTCACTGTATTATTTCCTTTGCTGTGTGGAAACTTCTTAATTTCATGTCATCCTACTTGTCCACCCTTGGTGTTATTAACAGAGCTGTGGAGTCCTTTTCAGAACGTTCCTGCCTTTGTCTATCGAAGAGTTTCCTCTGCGATCTCTCCTAGCACTCTCGGAGTTGCAGGCCTGACAACGCGTTGTTCCATTGTGAACAGATCTTATTTACCATCCATCTAGTAGATGCATTTGTCTCAGTTTTCCAAGTCAGCACCACTTTTTCTGAGCATGTCATCTACAGCAACTTGTCCCCAGGTACACCCGGTGCTCTTATTTAAAATGTCAATTCCGGGGCCTACCTCCAACCTGGTAAATTTGAACAAGGCAGCAAGAATCTCTTTTAGAATGAGCACTGATCCATATTTTAGCAAGGATCATCAATGTTTAGGAAACACTTGGCAACCCACTTGTAAATAAACACAAATTTCGCCACGTTTTTTGAGGATGCTCATTGTGATTGGAAAGAACAACTGTTCTTTTCTAGCATTCTGATTCATTCTCACCATTAACAGACTAGTGAATCCGAGTGTCACTGTGGTGATTAGTGGCATCCTGAAATTCAATGCTGTTCTGAAAGCATACACATGCAAGTAGTGCTATTTGGACTGAACAGGTTTTGTGTGTGAGTGTATGCATATATATATATATATCTTCCTAAATCTTTGTGTATATATTCATATATATATATGAGTGTATAGGTTTATATATATTTAGAAATGTGTGTGTACCACACATGAGTATGGTACATCCACATCCACATTCATAACAACAAAGAAAAAGAGACCATGACTTTTAGTGAGAGTGTGGGGCAGTGATACATGAGAGGAGTTGGAGGGAATAAAGGGACAGGATAAATGGTATAATTTTATTGTAATCCTCCCAAATTAAAAAAAAATAAAAATGAAAAAAGAGATAAGAAATAACATGCTTTTGGAATGATAAAGAACAATGTGCAATAACATTAATAAAGTTAATAATTAGAAATCTAGCTATTTAGGAAATTGTTATAATCTTTTTCTATGAATGGCAACAAATGATTTTTCTGCATTTCCATGAATAAAGATTTTGTTGATTTCATAGAAAATTTGGGAGGCTAGGAGATGATTGATTTATATTAACTTTGTCATTTATTCATCAGTATAATCAAAATAAATTTTCTTGACTGATGTCTTTTCAGATAAAATACATTTAAACAGATTAGGAATCCCCATAGTCGCAGAACAGCTAATTTTCTCTAATTTTTCCCTTTGGGGAGGGGGGCTTTCTTGCCTATTTTCATCAATGCCTCTTCTTATTAAACTAGACAAACACAATGTAGGTTTGATTCATCTGAGGCTCTAGAGGCATGTTAAATAGCAATTCCCAAAGCTGGTAAGATTGTGTGTACTGAGGAATTCAATGTTTATGAAGGAGCCTGAACCCAGCCTTCTTATGAACTAGAATGCCTCTTTGTTAAGTAATAACGCTCTGTTTTCAATGTACTTTGTCTGCTTCATGCTTCCTGTATTCTTATGGGAAAATAAACCAAGGCCATCGACAAAATTTGATTTCTCAATTATAAAAACAGTAAGGGATCCTTTAAGCTGGCTTTGTGACCATCTCTTATGCCAAGTTTCCCTCCCCCATTTTTCATGGTAATTCCCAAACCATTTATAGTGCTCCTAATTCCAAAGCAATGCCAGTATAAATGTATCTTTGGTAATTCCCAAACCATTTATAGTGCTCCTAATTCCAAAGCAATACAAGTATAAATGCATCTTTGGTAATTCCCAAACCATTTATAGTGCTCCTAATTCCAAAGCAATACAAGTATAAATGCATCTTTGGTAATTCCCAAACCATTTATAGTGCTCCTAATTCCAAAGCAATACAAGTATAAATGCATCTTTGGTAATTCCCAAACCATTTATAGTGCTCCTAATTCCAAAGCAATACAAGTATAAATGAATCTTTGTGCCACACTGTTGATGTGTAGGGAGTTCCTTATTCTTTTGTATATAGACACAGTAGGAAACCTCATCTTGGGGAGAACCTCCCCTCTTATACTGGCAGAAGTCTGTGATACAGAGGAGACTGGAGAACCTAGCAGAGATTGATCCCAAGGCAATGTCACTGTGGATCTTGAGCTAAGGGAAGTAGATATGTGTCAGACCCTATTTCACTGACTGAACTAATGAATTAATGTTCCTTGATTAAAAATTCTCAAGAGATGTTACTTGTGAATTACTAATGGGAAACGTGCAATCAGCAGTTGTATTTCCTCTTATCATTAAAAGAATTGCATTTTAAAATAAAGAGCATGGTGTTAAAGGTATCCCTTTAGGGATTTGGAAAGCTTGAAGACAAAATCTCTTTGGTTCTTTTTATGCAATGGCTTCTTTCTTGATTTGTGAACTATATTGGCTGGTTTTAGGTCAACTTGACACAAGCTAGAGTCATGGGAGAGGAAGCAGCCTTAACTGAGAAAATGTCTCTATAAGATCTGGCTGTAGGGAATATGCTTAATGATGGGGAAGAATCCAAGACATTGTGGGTGGTATCATCCCTGGGCTTGTAGTCCTGGGTTCTCTAAGAAAGCAGGCTGAGCAAACTATAGTAAGCAAGCCAGTAAGCAGCACTCCTCCATGGCCTCTGCATCGGCTTCTGCCTCCAGGTTCCTGCCTGGTCTGAGTTCCTGTCCTGACTTCCATTGATGATGGACAGCAATGTAGGAGTCACCAATGATGGCAAATAAACCCTTTCCTCTTCCACTTGCTTTTTGGCCATGGTGTTTTGTTGCAGCAATAGAAATCCTTTGCCACAGACCATTCAAACCCTTGCTGGCATAACTGTTATTCAGAGTCCTTTATATTAGGTATAATATGTCACTGACAAGTTTGGAGAGAACTCAGTCTTCTCTTACAATTTGACATAACAGGAGAAGATCTGGATCCTGGCTCTTTTTACCTCAACCGATTTTCATCTAGTGTATTGGTGCTTTGGGAAGAGGGTCACTCTTTTCTGGGGGGGTCACTAGCTAGACCTTGACCAGAATTTTGAGCACAAAGTTTTGAGATTGTTTTCTCTTAGCCATCTATGCTTGGCATGCAGGCTACCCTTAAAATATATACTTTTTCCCCCAGTGAGACTCCCTAAATTTTCATTTGCAGGTAGTTATGAATTGGAAATAAATTCTGGGTTAGGGTTAGGGGAACCTATCCACTTCTCCTTTCAGCTTTAAGAGTCCCCTCTGGTGTAGATCCTTGTAGACCCTATGTATGGTGAAGGTAGTTTATGGCAATTCCGTAGCCAGACATCATGCTGACAGAGAGTGAGGGACCTGGGACCCTCAGTCCTAAGTGTGGCTACTAATAGAATCCAAACATCCTTAAGGATTTTGCTGGAGAAAAGACAAGTTGTAAACCCTAAGATGGATCAAAGACGGAAAGACAACCGATTTTCATGGCCGGATCTTCTTTGAATGTCCGTAGCTCTTCATGTGCCCCCACAGGGCCCCAAAGTGCAGAGGCTGAAGAAAGCAGGGCCCAAGTCTGTGTTGTGCTTACACTGCAGGGGGGCCAGACATGCCTACTAGTAAAGACAGATCCACAGTGAAGTCACCCAGAACATCTAGACCACCACAAAACTGGCAAAAGAGAAAAATCAATGGCACATCAGCAGCAACACGAAGAAATGGAGTTGCATCTACTTAGTAGTCAGTTATTGCTGCTTGCCATTCTTGTTCCTGTTGTTCTTATAACAACCAAAACCAAAACGAAATAATCCAGCAACAAGGCAAAACCAGACTAAAGAGATCACAGCATCCCCAAAGCATCTGGTTTATTGAAGATCTTAAACTTCTGGCTTCTTACTTTAAGAGAATATGTTCTTTCAGGATTCTACTAAATTCTTGCATTCAAGCTAACTGGTTACTAACTACTCAACAGTTAATTAACTATTAAGTATTTATCTTTTCTCTTTTATTAAATGGTGTTTTTAAAAAGCACCACTGCTTCCTGATATCATATTAATTCTATAAAGACAAATGTCCAGAGCATCTCTGGCTGCTTACAATTGCAAGTATGTAATCAAAAAAAATGAAATTAATTCTAAATAAAGGATCTTCCTGAGATGTTTTAATAAAGAGAATCATTCTTACAGGTCACATTCTCTAGGGATAATGAGCTGCAGGGCAAATAACTCTGTAAGTGTTCTCTGCTATCACAGGCATCTGTAGTTAGACAAAATTGTTTCAAAAGGCTCACAACAGGGAGGCCTCAAGAGGTGAATGATCAAAATCTGTGAAGCCACAGGCCATGTGTGGAAAGGTTAAGTACACTCCCTTGGGATGAATCTGCTTAAATTGTAAGCACTCCGAGAAGATTCTTTCTGCTCTAAAGTCTTTACGTTTTTATATGTTTTTATCTCAAGTGACAATTGGATTAGGCACCAGTCTATGAGTATGGCAGAACATCATTAGGCATCACTTTATTGACTTTTTTTTTTGCCAGTCCTGTTTTGTTCTGTTAGGTTTCTGGGCTTTCCTCCTTCTGGGTTCTGGCCCTCCAGGCAGTGTCATGGCTGGGATCACTCTCGTGGCATGAGTCTTAGGCTGGACCAGTCATTGATTGCCCTCTCTCACAATTTCTGTGCCACCTTTACCGTAGCACATTTATAGGCAAGACAGATTGTGGGTCAAAAGTTTTGTGGCTGGGTTAGTGTCCCAATCGCTCTATTGGAAGTCTTACCTGGTTACAGGAGATGGCCAGTTTAGGTTCAGTATCCCCCATTGCTAGGAGTCTTAGCTAGGGTCACCCTCATAGATTCCTGGGAGTTTCTGTTGCACTAAATTTCTAGCTCATCATAGAGATGGCTCCCAGTTCCAGTTGTCTCTCCCTCTATCCTCACCTTACCTGATCCCTCCTGTTCCCATTCCTATCCCTATTCAAACCCCTCCCCCATGATGGCTATTCAATTTTCCTTTCCCTAGGAGACTCCTATTTAGTTTCCCCTTTACAGTGAGATTTTTGTGTCTTTCCCCTCCCCCCTCCTTTTTTTTTTTTTTTTTTTTGGTTTATATTGTTTTAATTCATGTCAAACGTAGTTTACAAAGGGAAGGNACAAGTACCTTTGTATAGAATATACAGACACAGCATCACATCACAGGGCCCACAGGAGGGCAGGGAGCACGTCTACCTCAGGGGTGGTTCTCCACAGCAGGGTGGGCAGCCTCAGGGGTGGTTCTCCACAGCACAGCAGGCTGGGCAGCCAGGCACCCTCAGTAGGCCAGCCCAACTGCAGCCTCTGTACCTGCTCTGTCCCATTCTACCCTGCCCCCAGCTCCTCAAGAGCCGCCCATGAGCTAAGACTAAGGAGGGGATCAGATCCCTTGGGGCACACGCCCCATGTCTGGGAGAAGAAATATACACCACTGAACACCGAGCACATGGGAAAGGGACGGGATGCCATGGGAGAGGCAGAAGCAGGCACTCTAAGAGGTGGCTAAGCCAAGCTCCCAGCCAGCTCTGAAGCGGCACTGCTTCCAGGAGTCATTAAAAAAAGAAGAAAATCATACAACCAAAGGGGAGGTGGTAGAGGGCAAAGTGTCCCATTTATACACAACATTGTAAACATACATAGTCTATATTACATGTGCTTCAGTCTGGTGTTTGTGTGTCTGTCGGTCAGTCAGTCTAGGGGATGGATCTCAGGAGCCGTGCCCTGCTGTGCTTCCCAAACCATCCTGGAAGCAGAGTCCAAAGAGGCATGGTCCCCAAGCTCAGAAGGACAAGCAGGCAGGGCTGTCCCACTGTGGCTCCAGAGTCCTCTATGTGTGTTTGGGTGTGTATGTGCATGTATGTACACGGGGAACCTGTGTGTGAGTATGTACAAGGGGAGAGGGAATCCCTGTCCCAGAGGCTGGGCAGGGGCATTGCTCGAGGCAAGGCCTGCCTAGACGCCAGCTCATAAGTCAGTTCCCAGCACCGGCGGAGGCCATGTTGGCCCTGATCACCTCCCCTCCCCCCTCTTGATCTCTTCCTGTTACTTAGCTTCTCTGGATATGTGGGTTGTAGCTTGATTATCCTTTACTTTATACCTAATATCTGCTTATAAGTGAATACGTACCGTGTTTGCCTTTCTGTGTCTAGGTTACTTCATTGAGGATGATTTTTTGTGGTACGTTCACCCATTTGCCTGCAAATTTCATGATGTTGTGTTTTTAACAGCTGGGCAATACTTCACAGTGTAAATGTATATTTTCTTTATCTATTTTTTTTGGCTGAGGGACGTCTAGGTTGTTTCCAGTTTCGGGCTATTACAAATAAAACTGCTATGAACATAGCTGAGCAAATGTCATTGCGGTTTGATGAACGTCCTTTGATATATACCCAGGAGTAGTATATCTGGGTCTTGATATAAATTGACTTCAATTTTCTGAGAAACCAAAATATCAATTTCCAAAGTGGCTGTGCAAGCTTTCACTCCCTCCATCAATGGTGGAGTGTTTCCCTTGCTCCACATCCTCACCAGCATGAGGTGTCTCTTGCATTTTTGATGTTAGCTGTTCAGACAGATGTAAGATATCTCAGAGTTGTCCTGATTTGCATATCCCTGATGTCTAAGGACATCATTACAACATTTCTTTAAGTGTTTCTTGTCTGTTTGAGATTCCTCTGTTGATAATTCTATGTTTAGAGCTGTATCCCATTTTAAAAATTAAATCATTTGGGTTTTTTTTTTTTTTTTTTTTTTTGCGTGTGTATGTGTGTATGTGTGTTTAGTTTCTTGAGTTCATTATATATTTTGGAAATTAGCACTCAGTCAAATGTGGGGTTGGTGAAGATCTTTTCCCATTCTGTAGGCTGCCATTTTGTCCTATTGATAGTGCCCTTTGCATTACAAAAGCTTTTCAGCTTTATGAGGTCCCATTTATTAATTGTTGATCTTAATGCCTGTGGTATTGGTAGTGTGTTCAGGGAGTTGTCTCCTGTGACAATGGATTCAAGGCTATTCCCCATTTTCTCTTTTATCAGATTTAGTGTATCTGGATTTATGATGGGGTCACTTGGTCTTGAGTTTTGTACAGGGTGATAGATATGGGTCTATTTGCATTCTTCTACATGTTGATATCCAGCTGGACCAGAACAATTTGTTAGAGATGCTTTCTTCTTTTTCATTGTATAGTTTTGGATTTTTTGGTTGTTATTAAAAATCAGATGTCTATAGGGGTGTGGCTTTATGTCTGTGTCTTCAATTTGATTCCGTTGACTCACCTGTCTTTTTTTGTGCCAATATTGTGTGTATCCTATTACTATTGCTCTCTAGGACAGTTTGAAATCAGGGATGGTGATACCTCTGGAAGTTCTTTTATTGTTCATGATTGTTTTAACTATCCTGGGGTTTTTATTTTCCCATATGAAGTTGAGTATTGTTTTTCCAAGGTCTGTCAAGAATTATGTTGGCACTTTCATAAGGATTATATTGAATCTATAGATTGCTTTTGGTAAGATGGCCATTTTTACTACTTTAATTCTATTGATCCATGATCATGTGAGATATTTCTATCTTCTGATACCTTCTCCAATTTCTTTCTTCAAAGATTTGAAATACTTGTCATACAGATCTTTCACTTGCTTGACTAGAGTTGCACCATGACACTTTATATTATATGTGGCTATTGTGAAGGGTATTGTTTCCCTGATTTCTTTCTGTGCCTATGTATTGTTTATATATAGAAGGGCTACTATATTTTTATTTTTTACTTAATTTTGTAGTCAACCATCCACTTTGTTGAAGATAATCTGTAGGAGTTCCCTGATAGAATTTTTGGGATCACTTATGTATACTATTATATCACCTGCAAATACCAAGACTTTGATTTCTTTTCTAATTTGGATCCCCTTGATCTCCTTTAGTTGTCTTATTGTTCTAGGTAGAACTTCAAGTACTATATTAATAAATATATAGAGAGTGGACAGTCTTATTTTGTTCTTGGTTTTGATGGAACTGCTTTGAGTTTTTCTCCATTTAATTTGATGTTGGCTATCAGCTTGCTGTCCCTTGCCTTAATTTTGTTTAGATATGTCCCTTGTATCCATGATCTCTCCAAGACTTTTATCATGAAGGCGTGTTGGACTTTGTCAAAGACTATTCCAGCATCTAATGAGATGATCATGTAGATTTTTTTCTTTCAGTTTGTTTATATGGTGGATCGCATTGATAGATTTTTGTATGCTGAACCATTTCTGCATCTCTGGGATGAAGTCTACTTAATCATGGTGGATAGTCTTTCTGATGCGTTCTTGGATTTAGTTTGCAAGCATTTTATTGAGCATTTTTTTGCAACAATATTCATGATGGATAGTGGTCTGTAATTCTCTTTCTTTGTTGGGTATAGGGGTGACCATAGCCTCCTAAAATGAATTTGGGAATCTTTTTTTGTTGTTGTTCTTGTTTCTATTTTGTGGAATAATTTGAGGCATATTGGTGTTATCTCTTTGAACGTCTGGTAGTATTCTGCACCAAAACCACATGGCTTTGGACTCTTTTTGGTTGGGAGATTTTAATGACTGCTTCTATTTCCTTAGGGATTATAGGTCTATTTAAATTGGTTATCTGATCTTGATTTAACTTTGGTAAGTGGTATCTTTCCAGAAATTTGTCCACTTTAGATTTTTCAGTTTTGTGGAGTACAGATTTTTGAAGTATGATCTAGTGATTCTTCGGGTCTTCTTAGTGCCTGTTGTTCAGTCTCCCTTTTTGTTAAGGGTTTTGTTATTTAAATATTCCATCTCACCTTTTAGTTAGTTTGGATAAAAGTTCATATATATTGTTGTTTTTCTCAAATTGCCAACTCTCTGTTTCATCGATTATTTGCATTGTTCTCTTCCTTTCTACTTTATTGATTTTTATCTCTGTATTTGATTATTTCCTGTGACTACCCTTGGGTGTGTTTCCTTCTTTTTTTTTTTCTATAATTTTCAGGTGTGCTGTTAAGTTGCTAGTATAAGATCTCCCTAATTTCTTTATGAAGGTACTTAGTGTTATGAACTTTCATTTTAGCACCTCTTTCATTGAGTCTCACATGTTTGGGTCTGCTTTACATTCATTTTCATTAAATTCTATAAAGTTTCTAATTACCTTTTAAAAATTACTTCTTTGATCCAGTAGTCGTTCCGTGTCCATGAGTTTGTAAGATTTCTGTTGTTTATGTTTTTGTTGAAATCCATCTTTAATCAGTGGTGTTTTGATAAGATACAGCAGATTATCTCAATTTTCTGTTGGGGCTTGCTTTGTGACCAAGTGTAAAGTATATGGTCAATTTTGGAGACGATTCCATGAAGTGCTGAGAAAAAGGCATACACACACACACACACACACACACACACACACAGTGTGTTTGGGTGAAATGTTCTGTAGATAGATATCTGTTAGGTCTCTTTGGTTCATAACAGCCATTAGTTCCATTATTTATCTCTTTAGTTTTGTTGGAGTTGGTCTTGTGCATGTGTATTCAGATGCTGAGTTCTCTGCCCCAAGATCAGGATGCAGTCCAGACATCAGCACTGTATTGACTGATGTGCTGTAAAGAATGCTCCCCAGTAATCTCTGATTTGTCAATAGAAGGCTCGGGCCTGGGACTGGGCAGAAGATAGAGGAAGTTAAGACTTGAGATTGGGGGAGGGGCTCAATAGGAACCACAAGGAGAGGGAGAAGAGGAGAAGAGACAGAGAATAATGTCTATATGTATGAAGAGGACTTAGCTCAGACCCATACAGGATTCATGAACACTGCTTAGCTGATTATGGAGGTCATGTTCTCGTGGTATCCTTGACCCATCTGGGTCCTACAATATTTGTTCCCCCTCTTCCAAAAGGTTCCCCTGGATCCACCTACTATTTGGTCTCTGCATCTGCTCCCATCAGTAGCTGGATGAGTTCCCTCTGATGACAATTGGGATAGGTATTGATCTGAGAGTATAGTAGAATATCATTATGAATGATTTTGTTAACTTTTTTTTTTTCCTGTTATGTTTGGTTCTATTCTAGGTCTCGGAGCTGTCCTGCCTCTAGTTACTGGCCCTCCATGCAGTGCCATGCATGTGCTCCCTCTTTATGGCAAGGGCATCAAGTTGCTAAAAATATGCCTCCTCCTTCATTGAATAGTCGTTGGTTGGCCACCCCCACAACTTCCGTATCACCATTACCCCAGCACATCTTGCAGGCAGATGAAAGATTTGGTGGCCTACTCACTTATAAGTGGACATTAGTTATTAAAGAAGGGTAATTATCCTATAAACTGCAGAACCAGAGAGGCTAAGTAATAAGGAAGGCTCAAAGGGAGATGTATAAACCTCCCCAGGAAGGGGAATAGAATAGATTTTTTTTGTGGCTGTACTGGGGTGAGTGAGGATTGAAGCAGGGAGGATGGGGGAAGGGGAGGGGTTGGGGAAGGAGTACAGGGGATGCACAACTGGAATTGAGTGGCATTTGGAAGATGATGTAGAATACTACCATAATGGAAACTCTCTAGAGTAATGGGAGATGCAGAGGTCAAACTGGTCATCTTCTCTAACCAGGCAAGGCTCTCAGCAGTGGGACTGGAAGATCAACTCATCCACGATCTATTTCTATCTTTGTGCTGATACCATCTGCCTTGGTCATGGTAGTGATCAAAATCCTCTAACTTTGTTCTTCTGTTTTTTTGGAGTTGCCTTGGCTTTTATATGTTCCTTGCATTCACGCAGTCTAGAATCAACTGGCCATTTTATACCAAAATGAACAGACAAATGCTAAGTTTTGGATTATGTTTACATTAGGTTACAGATTAACTTGGAAAGAGCTTAATTAGTTAATTCAATTAATAAAATTGAATCTCCAGTCTATAAACAGTGTATAACTATGTATTTATACAGATTCCCTTCATCTTAGTAATGTTTTGTAGACTTGAATACACAGACATTACATAACATTTTTTGTTTTTAAGATGGTTTAATTTAAATCAAAGTTGGCTTAGTTTTATGTTATCTTAAAGGGCAATTTTTAAATTTAATTTTCTATTATCCACTGTTCCTCTACAGAAATAGTAAATGTTGTTTTAAAAAAATTTTATCTTGTTCTTGAAACCTTGGCAAACACATCGCTGAAATATTATTTTTTTGTTCGTTTTGATACAGGTTCTCACTGTATAGCTGGTCTTAAACATGAAGTCTAGGCTGGTCTCAAACTCAGGATCCTCTAGCTTCACTCTCCAGAGCTCTGAAGTCATAGGCGTGTGACACATTGCAGAGCTTAGCTAGTAATTTTACTATTCTTTCTTTCTTTCTTTCTTTCTTTCTTTCTTTCTTTCTTTCTTTCTTTCTTTCTTTCTTTCTTTCTTTGTGTGTGTGTGTGTGTGTGTGTGTGTGTGTATACCAATGCCACAGTATGTGTGTAGAGATCAGAG
>NC_034600.1:51855730-51898628 GCF_900095145.1 Mus pahari | reverse complement strand
GGGGCCTCTCTTCCCAATGATGGCCGATTAGGCCATCTTCTGCTACATATGCAGCTAGAGACTCGAGCTCAGGGGGTACTGGTTAGTTCAAATTGTTGTTGCACCTATAGGGTTGCTGCCCCCTTCAGCTCCTTGGGTACTTTCTCTAGCTCCTCCATTGGGGACCCTGTGTTCCATCCAATAGCTGGCTGTGAGCATCCACTTCGGAAACAGAACTCTTGAGATAAGATAAACACTGACTTCTGGTTCTCAGGATTGAACCTGAAGGCTTCCACATAACAAGTTGGAGTTCAATTAGTGAGATTCTGTACCAGGCATACCACTCACTGCTCTAATGTGAGATGTGTGATCAGAAGATACCTTTAAAATAACCTATCTGAAATATAAATTTAAGCTTTTGATTATAATTTCCTTTTCTAAGATCTGTTATATTTATTGTTATACTTTTTATGATGAAAAGTATAAATAAAACACATTTCAGCATTCAGAGTTTAGTGTTACTCTGCATTAAAAAAGAACACTCCTTACATTAAGAATACATAGCATAATTATTATTATATAATTAACATATAAGATTAAACAAATTGGAAATGCATTTTTATAAAAGTAATATAAAAATATAATGAATAGTGTAGTAATATAAATTTGCACAAAAATATAAGGACAAAATACCTAAAGAAAATATAACTCTTATTGATGGTGTTTAAAGACTTCTGTATTTGAGCAATAGGTACTATTTTTAAATTAAAATACTTCACACGGAGTGACCTGTGGCTCCAGCAGCATATGTAGCAGAGGATGGCATTGTCAGACATCAATGGGAGGAGAGGCCTTTGGTCCTGGGAAGGCTCTATGCCCCAGTATAGGCAGGGAGGCAGGAGTGGGTGGGTGTGAGAACACCCTCATAGAAGCAGTGGGGGGATGGGATAGGGGATTTCTGGGGAGGGGGGAGACCAGGAAAGTGGATAACATTTGAAATGTAAGTGAAGAAAATATCCAATAAAAATGCAAAAGACCTGAAAGGTGACCTCAGAATCTCATCTCCAGATGTAAGATTATCCATTGTAACTGTGATATGGAATAGAAAATATAAACAAAATCAAAAAGATACTTTTTTTGGTTTTTCAAGACAGGGTTTCTCTGTGTAGCCCGGGCTGACCTGGAACTCACTCTGTAGACCAGGCTGGCCTCGAACTCAGAAATCCACCTGCCTCTGCCTCCCGAGTGCTGGGATTAACGGCATGTGCCACCACGCCCAGCTTTAATATTAGTTTTAATACATCACTTTCTACTGATACCTCCTTTTAGTTAAAGAAAATATTGAATTTTGTTTTGTTCTGGTCCATCATGCTAGTCAAATTTTTGCAACTTGGGTTCTATTGTTCCATATGTATTTTAAATGGACTTACTTTTTTGTCATTGACCAAATAAAATGCAAATTTTTCATCATCCCTAAACAAGCAAACAAACAAACAAGTAGAACTATTATAAGACAGTAATTTGTTTTAATCCCAGGCATAGGGATATGGAGCTGCTTTGGACTGACAGCAGCAGCTGACTATGATTTGCCTCGAGCTCTAGGAGAGGCGTAGTTTTGCTAACTGCAGGTAGTTTCTGCAATTGTGTGCTGTTTGGAATTCTGGGAACTTTTCAGAAGGTACATAAATGCTACAGTGTCAGAGGAGGGATAGGTGGTTGTTGGTTGTTTAGGGAGGTTGTTTGCTGTTTGTTAGTAACTGTGGTTATAGAAGCAAGAAAAGGAATGAAATCAAGTTCAGGAATTCTCTGTGTCTGTGTCTGTGTCTCTCTCTGTCTCTCTCTCTGTCTCTGTCTTTCTGTCTCTCTCTGTCTGTCTCTGTCTCTGTCTCTCTGTCTCTCTCTCTCCCACTCCCCCCTCTATCCTTTGTTTCCTATCTAGTGTTAGGGGTTGAAACCAGAAGGATAAACAGTGGTAAAACAAAGAACCCACAAAGTAGCAGAGACCAGCTATAGGTTCTCTCTCTATGAGGACTCCGGTGACTGAATTTAGGTTACCAGGTTTGGCAGTAAATGAATCCACCAAAGCATCTCACCAGCCCAGCTCGCAAATGTCTATATTTACTTTTTCTTTTGAAAATGGGTACATTATTCCCATGGGTTATTCTGTCATTTAAAATTCAAGTATAATGTTGAACAGATATTACAAAGCTAAACATTACTATGTTGTGGTAGCCAATCTTTTGTTACTGGGACAAAATTCATGATAACTTTTAGATGACTTATTGTTTAAGTGGTCTTAGTCTATATAGTCCCTTGGTCTATAGAGCTTGGTCTGTGTCAGTATAGTATATTATAGCAAAAGAACCAAAAGAACCTGGTTGTAAGCCTGTTCACTTTATTATGGGTCAGAAAGAAAGTGATTGAGAAGAAGGGTCAGAGGTCCCATATCTCTTTCAGAGGCAAGTGTTTATGACCCAACTTCCTCCTACAAGACTGTATCTCAATGTTTGATGACATCTGCAATAGTGGCACCAATTCTTTAGTGGGTCAGTGGGAAGTATTTATAAAGACCATAAACTTTGCTTTTGATCATTACCCTAATTTGTTATTTAAGCTTGAACAACTTATTACTTATTATAACAACTTATTATAACCACTACTTGAGATTTTGTACCATCTGATCACATATTCAGACAGACACATACATATATGCATATATGCATGGATACACATCACTCTTGGTGCTGTAAGAAAATTTATGATAATTCATTTTCTTCATTTAACAAGACTCTGGGTAATGATCTGAAAGCAGAACCAAACTTACTGATTAAACAGATGTTTGCAATGGAAAGCAAATATCTAGTGCTAGACATTAAGCATATTTTTTTAAAAATGGGAAATTTTGATAGCTTGTGGTTGAAGAAAGACGTAAAAGAGGAATGTCTAATTGGAATTTGATTTTATCTTTAAATGTGGAAAGCGTCTATAATATACAAAGTGAAAGTAATTGTATGGTGAGTGCAAATGTACTTTCCATCACGTTTCCCTAATCAAATCATTGCTTTCCTTCATCTCTACTTTCCTCTACATGTGTCATTAATGAGTTATTTTAAAGTACTGAACTTCATCCAATTTCATTCACAGATATTTTAGAAGCTACTAAAAGTTATGAGTTCAAAAGACATGTTAAATGGCAAGTAGCCATGATGTCATTATTATAATTTTAAGAACAGTGATTTCTGTTTCTTGTCATCCTATAATTTTATTCACACACACAAAATGAAGAGAACATTTTAAACACAAACATTGACTCTTTCCATATAGTAGCACGTGAAGCCAAATTGCAAAGGTTTAGTCAGTGAAGCCATTGGTATTCGTACAGGTAACGAAACTCCACATACAGGTAGTACGGACAGCAAGGAAGTGTCCACAATCCACGTCTGTTGCTACGTATGGTTATCCCTGTTGACCTTGTGAAACGAGCTATATTTCCAAAGGCTTTCAGCAGCTCTGCATGCCATAGTTGTGGCTTCCTGAGAGAAGAAGGAGCAGAGAAGCTCCCAGATGCAGGGACTGTGATTGATAAAGCATAGCCAGCAGGCTCTTTTCCATGTTGTGACCTTACTTGATCATGTATGATCTTCACAAGCGCATCGTATTGTCCTGCTTATTTTATGTGTGGTATTTCTTCACACTTTCCTCAAAGTTCCTCTTCACATTCTTTTTACAAACCTTTACAGATCTTTCCAGTCTGCCACAAAGTAGATAAAGGCTGGGAGGATGCTGCCCATCATGTGCCTGGTGTACCTGGTCCAGGGAAGGGAAACTTGTGGCTCTGCCTCAGAACCACAACCTGGATCTGTCAGGTGAGAAGTGGTTTCCAAATGCATTCTGCATCTTCTGCATGCACTTACGCTGTACATAACTTTTTTTTTTTTATAATTGTGCTGTATGAATGTCTGTTTCCTGTGATTCTACTTAGGGCCATCTCACATGATTGCCTCATTTCTATCTAAATGCTAAATCATATCTTTTCCCTTCATACTTACTGATATCCCTACTAATAACTTGTTTGTAGGTGTATTTTAACTATATATATGAGTTTGTGTTTGTGTCAGTATATATCCACATATGTGTGTGAGTATTCACAGAGGGCAGAAAAGAGTGTCTAGTCACTGGAACTGGGTTTACAGGTTGTTGTAAGCTGTCTGACACGAGTGTGTGGGTCTTCTAATAATACAGCAAGTGCTTTAACTACTTAAGCATTCTGCCACTCTCCCAACTCATTTCTTATACCATTATATATCTAGCACAAGCCCTGTTTTGTCACACCGTCATTGAGTTTGAAGAAGATTCAAGCATGGCTCATACACTCATATGAGCTAATAATACCTCTAAAACTTTTAATATTTTTATTCATAAGAATTTTATTAACTTGCTTTTTATTTAAAGAAAGAAGCCAATCCTCTGTCATCTTTCAATAACAGCCCAAATCTAACAAATTTACTTGTGTCATTTGGAACACTATTAACACACTTTGGTGGAATAAAACAATTATAGTACAGAAAAAGGAATGTTAAAATAAAGAATAGAAAATTAAAGATATGAATACTTTCTAGTTCATCTAGAAACACTTTCTTATAAAAATAAATGTATATAATCAAAAAGAAAGTCTTGAAAATATGTCTGTATACCATATTTGCGTTATAAATTGGCAAAGTATTTCACTCAAAAGATATAATATTTAGACAGATCTGTGGTTTTTGAAGTTGGCACTTAAACATTTTCCTTGCCACTTCGAAAGTGTATTAACAGAGCACCATATGCAGTGTTAGACAGTTCTTACTTAATCTACTGAACTAATCATTCACACTAGGCCATTTTACTCCATTTTCACACTGTTGCTGGGCGCAGTTTTCTCTCCATTCAGGAAGTTCATCAGGCTTGACTGAAGCTTAGGGATGATCCCTGCTTCCTTTAATGGCTGAAGCAGTGTGTAGAGATGATAGAACATTAAAACTGAGATGCAAGTAAAAAAAAAAATGAATTAAAAAAAAACTTGCAAAATCCAAGACTACATGAGGAACATCATCTGCCATGATTAAGTAGGCTTCATTCCAGGAACGCACGAGTGGTTCAATATACAAACATCTGTCAAAGTAATCAACCACATTAAAAAAACTGAAAGAAAAAACAAAACAAAACAAAACACAAAACTGGAGAGGATCCTGGATGGCTTGCTTGTTCTGATGGACAATTTTCTCTTCCTTCCTATAAAGCCTCCCCATTCTTAGTAGGTAATATCTTGTGGAGAAACTGACAGGACTGGTTCTTCACCATTTAGATGTGTGCTGTTGTTCCATTTTCGCATAACTGAAAATACTGGAAAGCCCAAACACATGAGCCAATTTCTTTGGTTTTGAAAGTAGATGTTTGAATGCAGGTCCAAACTTAGTACTGGGAGAGTTCTACTTTCTTCTGCAACTGGCAGTCCTTGACACAGTCAGAGAGATTTCCAGAAACTGTGCACAATCTTAACGTTTTGTATTTCTTAGACAAGAAATTCCTCACTGATATCTTAGTAGTTCCTTCAATAAATTTCTAGATTTCTCTGTTTGAGTCAGCTCACAGACCTTTAAACTACATTGTAAGCATACCAGAAGTCTTTGAGTATGTATGTGTATGAAGGAGATTTAAAGTGCAACTTTAAAAATGTAGCTAAGTGATGTCATCAAGCTGGCACAAAGGAACTGCCCAGTACTCACCTACTTGCAGAAATATTAAAGTGAAAAGCCACCCATGTTAAAAATAACAAAACAAAACACCTTCATAATAGTTGAAGAATCCAAGGGAGAGCAAACAGTTCTTAGGTATGTCACAGAAGTAAGAAAAGATTAAAGAAAGCAAGATTCACATTGTCCATGTGAATTTCCCATAGGCCTCTGCTACATGATATAGAGGGAGTCAATCTCTCTCTCTCTTTCTCTCTCTCTCTCTCTCTCTCTCTCTCTCTCTCTCTCTCTCTCCTGGAGAATGAATAGTGAATTTCTCACCAGAACCTGCTATAAACCTTCCAAGTTCAGTTCTCCACCAACGAAACTGAATCCAAGGCTGGCATCCATGGCCTCGGGTTCTAGATGAGTATTTGTGAGTCAAGCCTGAAGGTCCACCCAATGCCAGAGGAGCCTGACTGACACCAAGCTCCAAGTTACCCAAGATTAACTACTGGTGTGTTACAGGTTCGAGGCCCACCGCACTGAAGGCTATTCCCTATAGATTAAGCTGTCTCACATGGACCTAGGCTCAAAGACAACATCTGTTGACTAAGTTACCATATATTCCCATTCATACCTGCCCCTGTAGCCTCAGTCTTTAGGTTTGACCCAGCAAACAGTTGACCCCTGAGCCCCTAGTTAGGATAAGGTAGAAGGAATGTATCTCAAGAAAAACTACAGAAATCAATGTATAGAAATTAAACAATACACTCTCAAATAAGCAACAGATCATTGAAGATATCAGCTATATATAAAAATGAGAAAAACATGAGAGCATTTCCTTTGAAATCTGGGCCAAAACAAGGAGATCTGCTATCTTCACTATTACTCAATAGCGCTGAACTTGTAGTCAGAGAACTAAGAAAAGATAAATAAATCAAAGGGAAACAAATAGGGAAGGAAGAAGTTATATTGCCCCAAATTGCAGACAACATAACCCAATACTTAAAGGTTCTAAAGACCTACAGAAACAAAACAAAACAAAACAACCTCAGAAAACCTCTTAGATCTTTTATACACTTTCAGCAAAGTAGCAGAATACAAAAATTAACATACAAACCCAGCAGTTTTCCTATATCCCAGTAACAAATTTGCCAAGGACCTATGCAGATGCATTCATGCAGAATCTCTTGTTCTTTCTTGAAGGGATTGTTGGGTTTGTTATTGCCTTACATTTGCATTCTTGGCTTTGTTAATGGCAGTCTTTGCTTTTCCTCTGTCTGTGACAGACATTTCCCCAGAATCAGAGAAAGAAAGCTCCGACTATGCTCCCTTCTTGTTTTTCTCTGAGGATCATGGGAATGGAACGGGTCACTACTTCTATGGTTGTTAATGGTAATGGGGTTGAGTCAACCCAAGGCCCTGGTCTGGTACATCAGCCAATGTCCAGATGGTCATTTTGAAAGAACAGTTAGTTCTATGAACCATTTGTCCACCAACCTGTTCCAAACCACAGCCAGATGATACTCATAAGGTTAGGAAGGCCTTGCATGCTCTGTTGGTTCCAAGACCTGATAGGAACACTCAGAAGTGAGCCAAGCAAGGATGAGGAACTAACTCAGGTTGCCAATTTGCTGAGAGCCCTGGGCATTAGAGGAATTAGATCTCTGGATTAGGATATAGGGAGATTCTTGGTGCCAAGTGCTGGGATTAAAGCCGTGTGCCACCACCACCCAGCAGCAATCTCCTCTCAATCGGGCCATCCTTTCATGGAAGGGATGGGGAGGCTCCAGAGACTTGGCAAGTAATCAAACTTCACATGTCAGGGAAAGCTGAAGTTTACGAAATGTCCTTCTTTGAGGTTAAGGAAGCAGTAAACAGTCACTGGGGATGGAGACAGACCTGCCAACTTGCTGGGAGGAGAGCCTCAGCCTTGTTAAGCTGTCTGTGAGCCATGCAAACTGCTCCAGGGATGGGTTCCCATCAGGTAGGCTTTTTGGTGACTCAGTTGCTGTTGAGTCTCCTGCTCTTGTAAGAAATTCCTCATTGGCTCTCCTGTTTTGGTGCTAAGCATTGTGTTTAGAGGATACATTTTCTGTGCTAAGCTTGTAAAAATAAAATTGTTTTTAGCTTGTATAAGCCGTGAGGAAATTGCTCCTACCTTAAATGTACCCTGTCATTGGGAATACCAAGATGGACAACTTCCTGTTACAGTTGGGCTATTCTCTGTATCTTCTCTCTGTCTCTCTCTCTGTCTCTCTGTCTCTCTGTCTCTGTCTCTGTCTCTCTCTGTCTCTCTGTCTCTCTGTCTCTCTGTCTCTCTGTCTCTCTCTCTCTCTGTCTCTCTCTGTCTCTCTCTGTCATAGCTCAACTGCAGCCTCTTCTCTCGATGCTTCTCTTAGGTCCTTCCTGTATCCACTCCTCCTCCAAGGAAAGGGCAGGCCTCCCAGGGTTATCAACCAAACAAGGCTTATAGAGTTCCAATAAGACTAGGCATCTCCCCTCATATCAAGGCTGGAGGAAGGAACCCAGTATGAGGTAAAGGGTGCCAAAAGTAGGCAAAAGTATCAGAAACAGTCCCTGTTCCCTCTGTTAGGAGTTCCATAAAAACACGATCTATACCACTGTAACACATATGCAGAGAGCGTGGGTTAGAGCCATAGAGGTTAGACTCTAATTGTTTGTTCAATCTCAGTAAAGCCCTATGGTAAATCCAGGTTAGTTTATTCTGTGGGTTTTCTTGTGATCTTCTTGACTCCCTCTGGCTCCTACAAGACTTCTTTCCCTTCTTCCCTAGGATTCAGAGTTCTACCTTATGTTTGGCCATGGATCTATGCATCTGTTTGTACCAGTTGCTGGATGCAGCTTCTCTGATGATGATTATGCCAGGTACCTGTCTATGAATATAGCAGAATGTAATTTCTTTACTTTGTTTGTTTGTTTGTTTGTTTGTTTGTTTTTAGTGCCATTGCTAGGTCTTTGGGCCATCTGGCCTCTGGTTTCTGGTCCTCCAGGCAGTGTCAAGGGTGAGCCACCTCTTGTGGCATGGGTCTCAAGTTGGATCAGTTATTGATTGGCTAGCCACTGTCACAATTTCTGTGCCACCTTTGCCCCAGGACATCGTGTTGGCAGTGAAAATGGTAGGTCAAAGGTTTTATGTCTGGGTTGGAGCCCAATCCCTCCACTAAAGTTTTGCCTGGTAACAGGAGATGAGCCCCTGCCATGTCCCAGAGATTTTATGCAGTCCTAAATTCATACTACCACTATACCCAAAGGTTGTGTGAGACTAATGAGACAATGTATTATGTCTACTCTCCACAAGCAGAGACCTCATGGCAGCCCAAAGTAATGAGTCTACCACATTCCCCATTACTAGGCGTCTTAGGTAGGATCATCTCAATAGATAACTAGGTTTCTACCTTTCTCCCAATTGTCCCCCAATTTCAGTCATCTCTCTCAGTACTCTCTCCCTCCATCCTCCCCACAACCTGAATCCTTCCATTCCTGTCCCCACCCACCCCTAGTTCATTTGGTACACTTGGGCTATTCTAAAAAAAAAAAAAATTGTTGATTGTTTCTAAATATTTCATTGCTTCAGCTATTTCTACAAGGTAATGAGTCACAAGATTAAGCAGGCTCACTGCTAAGTTCTGCTTTTGTATGAAAAGCTTGCTTGGCTGGCTCAGGCACCTGCTAGTCATCTGTTACAAAATCAAGTCTTTCTTTTACCTAGGCAGCATATGAGTTAATTTGGCTACCTGAAATGCTATAAATTTGTTGTTTTGGCTTTTGTAATCCTTGAGCTAATAATAAGTAGGGCCTTACCTAGAAAATTCTCTCTGGTTTGGTCCTGGCCAGTCTCTTACATAAAAAGCTTCTAATTTACTCAGCCCAAATTTGAGTCATAAGCGAAGTTGAGTCATACTGATGAATCTCTGAATGACCACAGACTCACAACAGTAGTAACACCCCCAAAGTCCAGCTCATCATTCTGAACTTTGGTGACCTGATTGCTTTGGTTTCTCACGGGTTCTTTGCCTGTAGTGAATAGATGTATATGTGGTGACTCATTAATAACGCTCACATGGCATATGGGTTTAATGGTACATGCATTGAAGATTGCACAAAATCTTTGAGACCCGGAAGGGGCTTAGTGAGCCCTAGATCTCTTCCTTTGTAAATTGGTTTTTTTTCTTTACATATTTTTTTTTCCATCTTGCTTCACAAGGCTCTTGTTTATCATGCTCATAATCTCTGTCATTAAAGAACCTCTAATCTATTATTGTTCCTTGACATGAATCGGATACTTACAGGGACTCTTTTAATTCTACAAAAGGGAAACAAATGAGAGCTGCCGCTGCCATCATACCTCCCAGGAGCAGTTCTTCAATTATTTTCAAAACACGTTCATTGAAATTCCTGACATGAGCATTTCTGACAGAACAGGAGTCTAAACTGGGTTAAGATAGATTTGTGGATTTCTAATAAAAAGTCGCATAACTAAAAATAAACATGAATTACAGACACACCACGGCGATCTCTGAGCCTCAGAAGAGTGAGTTCTAAAATACTGGTTCATGCTGGCAGTGCGTGAGGTGAGGTGTTGGAAGCCAAACTGACATCATGGAACTGGATGGAAACAGATCACAGTAGAATTATCAAATTGACAGCACCACTCTTTAGATGGAATATTTGAAATACTGAAGAATATAGGCTCTTGAACTATGAAAAGGTGCTATTTTTCTAAGTTACTGGGAATGGAACAATGGTGCCAAATGAACGTTTATTTAAGATGAAAATAACAAAACCTGGGTAGCCCCCCACCCCACCCCCTGCCTCCAACTCTGTCTATTTCTACCTTATGTCTTTGAGACAGGTTCTCTCCGAACTTAGGCTGTTTGTAGCTGACAGTGGCCACAGGTTACTGGGTTCCTGAAAGGAAAGCTGGGGATGGATGGAAAGGATGGAAAGGAGAGAAATAACGAGCCAAGACAAAATTCTCTGATCCAGGCTCAATGTTTAATTCTAAGGTCTGAAATTTAAAGGGAGGGAGAAGCCATCCCCCACTTTGCCAGCATCTTGTTGCTTTGCCAGGAAGACAAGCTCAGCAGCTCAGCAGGTAGTGGCTTCTTGCAGGAAGCTGCAGATATGTCAGGACAATGGACTTCACCTAGGTCAGAAGACTCCACCCTAGGTGGGCTAGCCGACTGTGGTAGACAAGGTCTGAACTAGCAGGCTCCAGGCTGGGGGAAGGGCACAGCTGCTGGCCAGCAAGCTCCAGCAATTCTTTTCTATTCCTTGAGTCTCACAGTCCTAGGATTCCAAGTGTAGTTCACCACACTCAGCCTTTTATGTGGCTGCTGGTACCCAGGCTCAGTGCACAGCACAGCAAATGCTCTCACCCACCGAACCCAAGGTCAGAAAAACAAAACCATATGTTCACTTTCATATGTAGATTCTAGCTTATAATGTGTACATATATGTCGTAAGTGGGTATGTATAGAGCTTATAAAACTAGAAAGGACATGAAGAAAAGGCTTAAAAAGATCCTAGGAAAATGGGGAGGGTAAAAAGGCACATGTGATATAAATCAGAGCAGAGACTGGGGGCGGGTGTGTGTGCAGGGAGCAGTGGCTATCAGGGGGGAGGTCTGAGAGTTCAGGGGAATGAGGAAGGTGTATGGGGAGAAGGGTCTACCAAAGCATATTGTTGGGAAATGTCATAATGATACCTAATGTCTTAAATGTAATTCTAAAAATGAAGTATGCAACTGATACAAAGAGAAAGGGGTCAGTATTAATCCCTCTGACTCCTGCAAACTCTTCTCCTCCTCATCTCTGAAAGGAGGGACCTGATGGAGACCTCCAATTTAGAGACTCTCTGCATCCAAAATGTCTGTCTGTGGGTTTATACACCTGCTCCCACCTGCTGCTGGAGGAAGCCTCGTTGATGGTGACTAGACAAGGCACTGATCTATGAGTGTAGAAGGATATCATTAGGAATCATCTTGTTATTCTATTTCTTTATGTATTTATTTATTGCCCATCAATTGAAGCATGGGGCTTGCATGGGTCTGCACCAAGTCCTCAGTGTCTGCTTTATGACTATTAGCTTTGTATTTTTGTGGAATTCCTAATTGTGGGAGTGGGCATATCTACGACTTTTGTGTGCTCTTGGCTTGTTTTTTCTCCTGATGGGTTACCTTGTCCAGCTTTTGTCTTGGTGTATCTTGTTTTGTTGTGTTTGGATGTCCGTCTCTTGGAAGTGAGCTCTTTCCTGAAGAGGAAATGGAGGGGGAGAGGGTCTTGGGAGAGCAGAGCTGAGGGGGAGCTGGGAGGAGTGGAGGGAGAAGAAAAAAGAAAGTAAACATGTTTCTTAAATAACAAATGGGTAATTGAATAAATCATGGCCATCATGATCATTTAAAATATGAATCACATGAGTGTAAATATTTATTACCTTGTATAGTACAGGTGTTGAATTATCAGACTGGATGCTGGTTAATGATTCTGGAACAGTGTTCTGGAACTTTCTGATAGTGTCAGACATAGCTCCCTCAAGTTGTCCAGGTGCTAGACAAGGGAAATTTGCTAGGGACTAACAGCAAGACAGCACAGGAGTCATTTTCAAACACCAGGGAAACAGTTCAATATTTTATTAACTGAAATGGTTTACTGTGCCTTCTGGTAGAACACCATCTTTTATGTGAACTCAGAATGACAGGATACAAAATTGCAAATGTAGTGCTATCTCATTAAATTATATGCACACAGAGGAAAAACTACTGAAAATGACATCATGCTTGCTTCTTTAGTTTTGCCTACAGGGAAGGCTCTGTGTTCTTTCAGTAGGGGAGTTATTAAGTTAACTCCAGAGAAACTACAAAAATTATTTTCTAATATCTCCTCATTGCTTTTCCTTCTGCTTTTGAAATTCCTGTCATTAATTTTTACTACCTCAGTATCATCACTGATAATTCAGTTTCCATCTCTTCTCCTTTCTTCTTATAGTTGTGTGCTACCTCTTCCTGTTTAATCAGGACAGCTTCTAACATTCTTAGAATTCACCAGTTCTGTTTTTAGATGTATCCAATTACTTATCTCTTGTGCTTTTATCAACTTAAGTAATAAATCTGATAATTCTAATCTTGCTTTTAATTATGTATTTCAAAATTATGAATTATTATTTTTTTGCATTCTGAATTTATTTCTTTACACTCACATAAGTATCATACTTACTATAAAATGTTTGGACTCTTCATTCTAGGAATTTTTATTATATTTTGGACAATATATTCTTCCATTCTTATGGCAAGATAGTTGGTACTCCTTAAGTCTCTATTTGGAGTTGTGAGTCTTCATCTCTCTAGGAGGTTAGCAACATTTCTGACAACGTAGCTTGAGTTTAATAAGAAGAAAAGTGAGGCACTGCAGGTAGCAGAGCTCACTGAATCTGTAATCTGGCTGGTTCTTCCTTTGCCTTTTATTTGGTCACCATTTCGCTTTTTTATTGTTGTGAGTTTTTTTTTTTTGTTTTTTTTTTTTAAGGAGCAGCATTTACAATGTGTCATTTTTTAGTGTCTCTTCATTAATTTAATGCATACAAAGCATTTGCCAACCTTAGATAATTCCTAAAATTTTCTGTAACTACAATGACAAATATTCCCAATCCTTTAGTCGTCTTTGGGTTTTGGGTCACCATTTATTGATTCCAGCTTTGGCCAGCAGTTGGAGATGGATAACTGAAGGTTCTTTTTGATTATTGGCTCGTCAAAGCAGCATCAATTATATTTTATTCCCTAATAGCACATAATTAGAAAAAACAAAATTTAATAGTGCTCAGAATGTATAAATTATTGCTTCATTTGAACATTATATGCTTGTTTTTGAGAGATGAATACAACTAATCAATGGCCTTCAGTACTTCCTGTCTTGTTCTCCTGGGTTGACACAACAGTGGAAAGTGTTTCAGTGCAGAAATAATGTGAAAGATGCTGATTACTGTGGGGAGGAGAAAGCTGGGCATTTGAGTACAAATGAGTGCCTTTTAAAATACCAAGAATTCTGATTCTATGGGAAGATTAGAACTCCATGTCCCAGGGCTTGTAAGAAACTGCTACTCCGTCTCCCAAAATGGCTACATTGTTTTGCATTCGTAAAAGTAACAGATGAGAGTCACTGCTGCTTCCTTTCCTTGGGAGAATTTGATGTTTCACTGGCTTTCAGTGGTTAGCAGTATCTTCTGTTTTCATTTCATATTCTCTAATGATTGATGACAATCAGCTGCTTTCTATGCCCATTTACCATTTGTATACTATTGAACATATATGTCTGTGCCTAAAGCCTCAATTATAAAAATGTTATTCTTAAATGTATGTCATAGGTGCTTTCTCATTGTTTTGAGAAACAAGAAACGAAGGGATTCTTCTGGCTTCAGTTTTAGGGACTACATTCCTCGATGGAAGACATGGCCATAGGGACTGGTCCCACTGCATCCCCCCCTCAGAGACCAGAGAGCGCTATTCACACCCAACTCACTTCCAGTCAGTCTAGGATCCCATCCAAGGAATGGTACTGGCTACCTTTAGTGTGGCTCTTCTTACCTCATTTAACTTAATCTAAACATTCAGTTCTTCTTAGGCATGCTCAGAGGCCTGACCTCTTTAATTAATCCAGACTGTGTTATGTTGGCAATCAATATTAACCATCAGAACAAACTAAGAGTTGTGAAAAATTTATTTTCAACGAGGCTTAACACTGAATCATTTGTAATGACCAAAGAATGGTTGCCTGTTAAATTCTAGTGATAAGGCAATTTTTAGAGAGGAAAAAATATGGTCATTGTATGTTGTATTTCTTTGTGAAAAATATGTAAAACATGGTAAGTAAAAAAAGCTACAAAACAATATATCATGAAATATCATGGGGTATCATGGGATGAACCAATTTATCTTAAAAAGTAATTGGAATAAAAATTTCTGTCCCGAAGATTTTATTGAAAATATTTTAAACAAACGCCTTCAATATATAAAAATGATTTCCTTTAAACATGAACATATACATTATTCAGGTCTGAAATTTGGCACTGTCCTATTTTTATATAATGAGGTTGTGAGAGCATCAGTTAAAATGCACATCAGGGATTTAAAAGAGCTGTCTCCCCACAATGAAGGAATCGTACCTCCCCTCGGCCACTGTTCTTGAGAAGATAAATAAAAATCACTTGAATTTTACTTTTCTGTCTTACATAAAACCACCTGAGTCATAAAGACCATTCCTCTATTGGTAACACATTATGGAAGTGTTGACTGATTTGGTATGAGTCATGACATCCCTGGGCATAGAAATCATATGTGAATGAGACAGCTAGGAAGACTGTTCAACTTGGGGCTTTCCAGCTGCCGTTGCTGTAACAAAGTCCTGTCCAACAGGAGGATTGAAACAATATATATATTATATTGTTTATAATTATATTATATATATGTAGTTACTAGCCTGTGGCTTGTAACTGCACCTAGATGTTCATCTCTATCACCACAGCATCCTTCTTTCCATGTCTGCATCTTTGTTACTCCTAAGACATGACCTTTGTCATCTGCTAATTTAGTGTGAGCTAGTGTTAACTTTGTAATATCTTTAAGTACTCTATTTCAGAAGAGATAGAACTTAATATTCCTTCGTGGGGGAGCACAATTCAATTTGTGACATTCATACACTTCAAAAAGGGTAAGCAACTTACTGATAAGGTAAGGACCTTAAGATTTATTGTTCACAGAAAAAGAGCAGGTTGATATGAAAACATGACTTTATGTGTGTGTCAAAGAGCACTTTATACTTACATGTGGGGAGCACATCCAGAGTTAACTTTGGCTGATGTCTTGCTTGTGATTAATCATGAATGAGTCTGCTGATACCTTTGTTTTCAATTAAGACTTGGCGTTATATCCTGCCAAGTTTCTCCACTTACACATACATCCTTGAGATACTGTTCAAGCTTGAAGGAATTCAAACGTACTGTGTACCATGAACTTGCCATGTAAGCATCTGTGGTCATTGTTCATGGAATTGGTCATGCTTTCTGCTGTTTGCCTTTAAAGGACATTGAAAAAATACACTCACTGCTGTCATGGTACTGACCAACAGCCTTCCCATATCTGTCTCTTGCATCTTCTTTCCCATGATCATCCTCGCCACCAACCTCCCCTTCCCCTACCAATCAAGGTTTTCAAGTTGACTGACCAGCAGACTCCAGGATCTATTATCTGTATCATTTTATCCTGTATGTATATTTATATCTCTGTAGATGCCATTTAAGTTCCATTATTCAAATTAGCTAAGGGAATGTAGATGGTATATGGAAATAAAGAATAAAATTTTATACAATTTCCATATTAAAATATCTACTACTGCAAATGTTGTCTTACCGACACAAATTTTTAACTATCAAAGGAAAAAAAAAGTCGATTAAAGAACTATCAAAGGACCAAGAGCTGGAAAGGTTTTTACACTGTTTTAAAGTATCTTCACTCTAATTAACTTGGGTTATTAGTGGCTTGTGACACTTGCCACTTTAAAAAAAAACTATAAACACCATTTGTATAGATTGTAAGGAAGAAGAAGAAGGAGGAGAAAAAAGAGGAGGAAGAAGAGGAAAGGGAGGGAGAGGAAGGAGAGGAGGGAGGGAAGGAGAAGCAAAAGAGGAGAAGCAGTAATAATATTGGACCAACTTCTTTTCAGGTCTTTGAAACAGCCAGTCATACGCAGGAGCAATCAGAGAAAGTTGAATTTGTAGGCTATTTTTTTAAAAAAAATTTTATTTGAGAAGTTTGTACATGCATATTATATCTATATATCTATATATCTATATATCTATATCTATATCTATCTATCTATCTATCTATCTATCTATCTATCTATCTATCTATCTATCTATCTATCTATCAGTTACACCCATCTCTCTTCCTCTTCTAACGCTTCCCATGCCTTGAATTAATGAACTGTTCTATAATTATTTTAAATCTATATTATACATAACGAGGTACATATATAATGTGCACACAAAGATAGAGATACTAGATAGATAGAGATGATAGATAGATAGATGAGAGATAGATAGATAGATAGATGCCTATTAAGTTCAGTTAGCATTGCCCTATTTTCATGAGGTTAGTGATGATGATTTAAGATTGAGGACTCCTTGGAATAATTTCTTTCCTGTCATTTATGCCGGTATTGAGCCTCTATTGGAACATTGTCAGATGTCTAGCAGAGCAGTCCTCTGTTTATTGATTGCCATTTTTTGTCTCCAGGGGCCTTTACTGGTCGTATTGCCTTCTGTGAGCTGGATATGTGAGAGGGGGATACAGCCAAGACACAGGGAACTTGTGTTTAGTCATCTAAGAGTTAGTAAGTATTTTAAATTTTTCTTTGATTATTATTTATGTATACATGCATGCACCTACTTGTTTGTATGTTTACCACATATGTGCAGAGCCAGCAAAATTCACAAGAAGGATTGGATCTCCTGGAACTAGAGTACAGGAAGCTGTGTGCTCTTAACTTCTGAGCCATCCATCTCTCCAGCTCTAAGATGTACTAGGTATTAACCAGGCTGGTGGGTACACGCAGCTCTGAGTTCTCTGGCTCAAGAGCAATGAGCAGTAGATACGCTGATCTCCCACCCACTGACCTTAGATCAGGGTCAACAAACTTCCAAACTATGCTCAATTGATGAGATCCACTTCAGGGCATTGGGAGTTGAACTATTCATTTCAGTGACTGTGCCAGACCTTGTAATTTGCACTTATCAGCTTGTCTGACTGTCTTACTCTCAATAGCTGCCTCCTGGGGCTGTCTCTTGCCTTGGGGCTGTGCCAGGCTATCTCCAGACCTCTTAAGGCTTGGATGTTCTTTATTTTCAGATGGCAAGAGCAGCTCAAAATTTTAAAAATTAAAATATAATTACATCATTTCCCTCCCCCACCCTACTCATTTACTCCCCCCAATGGTTCACTATCAAAATAATGTCCTTTTTTCCTTTAGTTGTTATTGTACACACATGCACACACACACACACACAGTGTTTGTGTGTGTGTGCGTGTGTATGTGTGTGTGTGTGTGTATGTATGTATGTATGTATGTATGTATGTATGTATGCTTCAGGCTTCTGGTTGGCATCATTGAATTCAGTGTTTTGAAGGGGGAAATCTTCATAGCCCTGAGACACTTCACTCTTCCAGTTCTATCACAGCAGATCTTTATAATCAAGCAATCCCTCTGGTTCTTCTGGTTCTTCTGTTCCCTACTTGTGGCAGGTGCCAATGCCTATCTCGATTCATAACTTCTAGGCTATGCCAGCTTCTTTATTTGTCCCAGGGGTCTGTGGCAGATTCTCAGTACCTCCCTCAAAAGTTCTTTGAGCTGTTAGCTCTTCATTTCCTGTTTCTTCTGGAACAGTCTTGTAACCTAAATATATGTTTTAAAAATTTCTCTGGATTTTTGTATTCAGTGCCATATTGGTCTCTCACCTATGTTACAGCAGAAGCCAAATTAGATTCATTTCTTGGAAACAGTCTCCAATTCTTTTTCACCTGATGTTCTCCTACATGCTCTTTCACACTGTCTTCCCAAGGCTTCTGTGTCTGCCTTCCAAACCTTCATTTCTTAGCTGGAATGTGTCTCCTTCTTCAGGAAGTCGCTGACTCCTATTTAAAGTAGGTTTTCTATACTCGTCATTGATATGGTCTGACGTAACTGCAGCCATTTTGCATTTAACCTCCATGTTATTTCGAAGTTACTACTTTAACTGACACTAAAAAAACACTACTAATAAGCCAAGACATTATGGTGGTATTACTTTTGCTCTGTTATCTCAATGCTCTGAAATTCCCTTGCTTGCTACCTGTCCACTACCCCTCTTGTTCAACTAGGACCAGTCAGCTTAATACTTGTCTAGCTAGCCAAAATGTTGGACCACTCCCCTTCTTGCCTTTTAAACCGTTGAACCTGTTTTTTTCCTAATAAAAAAACCCCTGCCCTGAGAACAGACTGGTGTCACAATTAGGCTCCCAAGTCCTTTTTTTTTCTTCTTTTTTTGGTGATCCTGATTGATCATCCTGAATCAAGCATTCAGTAAATTGTCACCATACCTGAGACTGGTGTTAGAGTGGTCAGTGCACAGCTGATCCCCAACACTAGCAGCCATCATTCTCTATCCCACCCAGCATTCTTTCTCCTTAGAACATCGTTTGTAGTTTGTAATTTACTATTAATAATCATTAATTTACATTTTGTCTCCTACGACAATGAAGATAAGCTAATACTTTTTGACAATGAAAATTACATGGTCTTAAGAATTCTTTTAGTAAAATTTTATTGACTGAATAGCTGTTGAATTAGTGAATAAGTAGATAAATTGAGCTTTAATATATTGGGGAAATTTTGATTCATTAGTGGATGATCAAAATTTATTTTTCACTTTAATATTTCTTTGTTTTAATACAAGGCTATTAAGTATACTTTTAGCATTTGCCATGTAAAACTTTGCACAAAATTATTTTGAGATATACGAAGAACATTTTTATCATAACTTCCTTCCCCATAGCTATTGGCACTTAGCAAAGCTTACAGTTTTCCCTTACAAATGTGCTTAAGTTTTGCCAAAATAAATTTATGTTTTTATTCTGAAATATTTTAGTCCTTGAATGTTTATAGACTCAAATTATTGTTGTTCTAGGTACTGGGTTAAGACAGTTCAAAAATGTTCTCATCTCTCCTCATTCTTCAAAGTCTAAAAGACTTGTTTTCTTTTTCTTTTTGTGTTATTCATATTCATTGTCTGTGGCACTGTGTTACCTTAGGATATCTTAAGCCTAGCATATATTGTATGCTTATCATATTCTTCTCTCTCCTGTGCTCCACCCAACCTTTCCAGTTCTATATTTCTCCTTCTCACAGACAGACCCCCTTGTTCCCCTAATCAGTTCTGCTCCTACCTTTATGTCACGCACTGGCATAATTTTATATATCTATATAAAACCTAGGACTCACAAGTGAGATAAACCCAGTTGCATCTAGTTTCTTGCAAACAAGCTGAGTTCATTCTTGCTTTTGACTGAAAACTGTTCTACACTCTATAAGCCACTTTTGCTTTGTCCATTCTTCAGTCTTTGGACACCTAGGCTAGTCCTATCAGTGATTTGCTGTGAGCAGGGCTGGGAGAACCATCAATGTGCAAGTATCTTTGTGACATAAAGAGCTGGTGTCTTTTGGAGAAATAACCAAGTAGTGTAATTGGGTCATATGGCAGATCTGCCTTTAGTCGTCTTGATACTGTTCTACTGATTTCCATAGAGCCTGGGTTAGCTTGCATTTTTATTAGGTGATTTATAAGGGCTTCATGTGTCTGTAGTAGTGTGTACATGTGCTACTTTTTGTTTTCTACATGTTTGCTATTCTGACTGGGCTGTAATGCACTCTCAATGTAGTTTTGATTTGCACCTCTCTGACAGCTAGTGAACTTGAGCATTTTCCTTATGTTTATTCTTCGTGTGTATTAATTTTTTGAGTACTGTTTAGCCATTAGCCTATTTATTTATTGAGTTATTGGATTTCTTGTTTAAAATTTTGAGCCCTTGTCCTATTCTAGATATTGACACTTTGTTAAAGGGTTAGCAAAGATTTTCTCTCATTTTATAGATTGAAATGAGCTGTTTCAGAATTCAAGACAGGCCACTACTGTGCTTGGAAAGGTTATTTTATACGTTTACCTAGAAAACTGGAGATTTTCCACTTCATATTTAACATATGGCTCAAAATAAGGAACATATGAGAAAAGTATGTTTCCTACCATGACATGGTAATACGTATAATCACATATGTACCACATATGGCCATCAATGCACACATTTTATTGGCAATTTTCCTAGCAAACATTCAGTGAAAGAAGCATTCAGCTAGTGGGCTGTGTTCTCAGAGAAGGATCCTCCCATCCTTACCTTCGACTTCCCATCCCATCTCTCTGTACTTTGATAGAACAATTCATGCATGCACATGTGGGCAGTGGCTCAGGTGCTCCAGTGGTTCAGATCTGAGAATGCCAGCTCCTCATATCTGTCACCCTTGGGTGAAGTTAAATGAGGGCTCTCAGCAGAGGATGAGCTTCCCCTGTCTTGATCAGTGTATTACTAGAGAATGTGATCCTCTGAGGTCATTAAGCACCCAGTCTTGCTTGTTGCTTTTCACAATGCTAACTCCTGGCAATTTAGGACAGAAATCAATCATAATTTTACTGGCATTTCCAGCTCCCTGTTCCCCCTGAAATGTCTGAGGCAAATCATGAATACCTGCAGTGTTCTCAAAAAAGTCTAATTGTGGATCAATCTGAGTTATGAAAGATGAATTCCAAAGCTTAGATGAGACAGTAACTTAGAGCCATAATGTATCCAAGAAAGAAACACATGAATGTCTGTTGTCCAGAAAACCTATTTACTGACCTGCATTTACTTTGCATCCATGACAGACACAGAAGGGCCAGAGCACAGATGCCAGAGGACATGAAAACAGGGACATGGCTATGGCCATGTGAGAGCTGCAGCTATGGCTTTGTTTTGAAGAATGTAGGGCTGTCTTTGAGCATTCTTTGAGACTTTGTGGGTTGAGGTATAATCTATAGTGCTTCTGTAATTATGTATTAGTTAGTGACACCCTCTGGATATGATAATGTGCAGTTTTCAACTTCAGGTGGGCCTAAGATAATAACAAATTATCCATATAGAATTTACTCACCATCAAGATCATTATACATAAAAATGGACGTAGTACCTGACAATGGGCAATGCTTGATGAATGACTCTGCTGTGTTTTGTCTTCAGCACATATTGATATCAGTCCTTTTGTTCTGAAAATTGTCTGCCTTGGTGAGACCTTCTTTATCTTCATGGACTTATTCTAAGAGAGTCCACTAGTGAGTCTTAGAATTGTTGATTTTTCCTTCCCTCAAGCTAGACTCTTCTCTTAGGCAAAGAGTTAACTGTATACTTGACAATTGCAATCATCTTATTTCCTGTTCTAATGTATTCAAGGGTTGCTTTCACGAAGTTGACAGAATGGAGATCTAGCTAAAAATAAGAATTCCTTGGTTCTGTATCTAGAGACTTAGATTAGGTAGATATCTCGTAATAACAAAGGATATTCTTATAGTCCTATGCCCTTGGATCATTTGTGTTTAGTTTTCACAAGTTTAAAATCATGGAATTTATTTATCTCAAAGTTACAGATAGGTTTAAGTGTATTAATCCATGCAAAGTTTGCTATATGCCTATTGTTTAGTAAATGGTAAATATATTATTATTATTACTATTGTTTAAATAATGCCTCAAGTAGTAATGCCTGTGAAGAACACATTTTTGCTGATTTTCATGGGTCACAATCGCTGTCAGAGTGGGTGTAAACTTTATCAATAATTACAGTGCTTGGTTTAGTTATTCGTTCTTATGTATAAAAGTGGTGGTTTGTGGATTTAAATTGTTCTGATTAAATTGCATCGATTAAATAAGAAATGCTACCTCATTATCGTTTGGGGGACCAGAGAGAAGTATGCAGAGTTCATGTGGCACAGGACTATTTAAGGTATATTGTGGTGCAGATGATTTCCATTCGGAGAAATACTAACTTGAATTATAACTCACACATCCCTAACTTGACACATTTGTTGTAGCAATCTCCCTATCACCACCCCTGCCATTTCCTTTTTAAATTTTTCCTCTATTCTTTAGTAATCTTCAACAATAAACATTGTGGGGATACTGCGTGGGGATGAAACAGTTTTTCTAAGGAGTAGGTGTGATTTCAGAATCTAAAGCTGAAGATAGAGTTAGCCAATACAATGGACAAGGGTAGAGAAGGAGGCCATGGCATTTATTAGGATTTATTTTATTATTTTAAACTACGTGTATGACGTGTATGTGAGCACAGGAACTGTGGATGTCAGATTAGATCCCTCAGGGCTGGAGTTACAGGTGTTTGGAAGATGTTCGATGTGGGAACCACGCTCAGGACTTCTGAAAGAGCAGTGCATGCTCTGAACCGCTGGGTCAGGTCTCCAGCCCAGACATGAATTTCAAAGTAGTAAATTTTTAGGAAAAAAAAAAAAAGGTATTGGCAGCTTGTGATCTGACTATATCAGCAGAAACTAAAAATAGGCATAGAGGTTTTAACATGGGTGGGAGGCGATGGATAAGGGATGGAGTTTGGACTAGGGTGAATGTTTAAGGATTCAGAATAAGCAGGCAGACACTGCAAGTTGTGCTTGCCTTCTTTGTCTTCATTGAGATTTTATTGTATCCCTATGCACGTGTTGCAGGTTATTTTATCACACCGTGAAAACCAATATTGTGCTATCTATCAGAAACACCTGTTTCTAGTTGTGGTGTGGCTCAGCCCTTAGCACACATCTGTAATCCCTATGGCTGGAATACAGACACACTCTTAGCACATATCTTTATTTCCAGACAATAAGAGTAAAGTTAGTTTGTAGAAGGAAGCACCCAGTTTGAAAGTGATGTCTAATTGAGTGGCAGACAATGTGATGGATCGGAGAAAGGTTTGACGGACTAGGATGTGCCCAACTCTCACAGGAAAAGAGGAAAGGGAAACTGCTTAAGGGGCAGTGCAGGGAGAAGAGGCCATTTTCCTGGGACAGTGATAAAGAGACAGGCTGCAGAGAGAGTCTAAGCTCCACACAAGTGAAGACAGAACTAGCCAGAGAATCAGAAGGAGCCAGAAGATTAGAACAGACTGCCAGAGTTAGTTTGAGGCCAGCAGGGCAAATTGAGTCGGCGGTCCAGAGAGAAGGCAGATTGAATCAGTAAGGTTAAGAGAATTTTTGAGCCCAAACAGCTGAGTTGAACCAGCCAGCTAGACTTCAGAAAGAACTAGAAAGGGTGAGCTTATTCAGCAGTAAGTCTCAGAGGCTGAAAGCATTGTAGGCCTAGATTAGATTTTAAGGAGGCTAGAAGCTGCTAGGACAAGACCTAGGCTAACATATGGAAGCAGTAAGACCCTGTACATTCAGGTTCTAAGGTTCTATTTTAGTAGGTCTGAGGTGGCATGTTGAAAGCAGTATATTTATAAAGATTTCCAAATGATTTTCATGATCGCCAGGCGCATGGGTCACTATCTGTCCCTATGTTGAAGACTTGGTCCCTGCATTGGGTATAGCTAGGAGGTAGTGGAAACTATTAAGATATGTGCTTAGTGGGAGACCTTTAAGTTCTTCAGACGATGCCTTCCAGGGGGACTTTGGCTTTGTCTGAACCCTTTTCTTGTGGTTCTTAGCTATGGGGTGAGCACACATATTTTGTGTGATTTTAATAAAATATATTGCATACTGAGCATGCCATCCCTCCATCTTCGTCTTGCTTTTAAATCTCCACATACTAATTTTTCACAAGTTCAAAAACCAACAAGTCAGCCAGTTGTGGTTTGTAACCTCCAGGAAAGCCAAAATAAAAACTAATTAATTCAAGCTCCTTCATTTGCCGAGAGAGTAGTAGTGGAACGTTTGAAGCTCGCTGTGTCCATCGTATTACGGTACTCAGATTAAGGCATTCACTATCAACCCCCTTCTGTGACTGTAGCCAGTCAGCACCCAGGCTCTTCTTTCTCACATGGCTTTGCCTTTTGATCAGTTGGTGGAGGAGGAACATAACACCTTACTGAAGCAGCACTGATGAATATATTCTGTTATGTTAACCTGAGACTCAGACAATGAAGATTTATGTTAAATTATTTTCCCCCCGCTGTAACTTCTTACTGCTGTGCTTCCCTCTGTGGAGTGAGAATCAAAAATAATGCACAATAAAATTGACGGAGAAGGGTAGTCCATCTAGTATGATTCTGGGGATTCTTGGAACTGTGGGCTCATCTCACATCAAGGGACCACTGCAATCAAGCTATCAGAATAGCTTCAGTTTTGCTAGGAATGATTTTAGTCTTCTGCCTCAGAAATGGTTCATAATTAATTTTAAAGAATTCCAAGGGCTGGTGAGATGGCTCAGCGGGTAAGAGCACCCGACTGCTCATCCAAAGGTCAAGAGTTCAAATCCCAGCAACCACATGGTGGCTCACAACCATCCTTAACAAGATCTGACTCCCTCTTCTGGAGTGTCTGAAAACAGCTAGAGTGTACTTACATATAATAAATAAATAAATCTTTAAAAAAAAAAAAAAAAGAATTCCAAGATCTGTAGTCTATTGCAATGGAGAATTTTTCAGTAAACACCTCATACTGCCCCAAATACATCTTTCTGTCCCCAGAACCTGGGAATACACATTCATGGCAAAAGAGAATGGAGAGGTGATTAAAATTTGGAAAATTATCCTGGATTCTCTGGCTATATTTTTGTATAACCACACAGGTTCTGGTGAGACAAATTAAGAAGACAAAACAAAACAAAACAAAAACGTAGAGTAGATAGATGTGTGACAGATGCTGAGGTTGGACAAAGAAAGAGGGCTGGAGAGATGACTCAGGGGTTAAGATCACCGACTGCTCTTCTAAAGGTCATGAGTTCAAATCCCAGCAACCACATGATGGCTCACATCTGATCTGATGCCCTCTTCTGCTATGTCTGAAGACAGCTACAGTGTACTTACACATAATAAATAAATAAATCTTTAAAAAAAAGAAAGAGACTTATGAGTCAAGAAATGGAGATGGTGTCTGATTGGGAGTGATCATGAGCAAAGGATCTATTCTCTAGAGACTCCAAAAAAGAATGCAGTTTTGTTGGTAACTTTCTTTTACCCCCAACAAGATCTATTTTTGACCCTTTCCTACCATACCAAAAAAAATAAAAATAACAAGTGGGTTGTTTTGAGCTGCTTTGTTACTGTAGCCATAGAAAACCGAGCACAATATGAAAATAGAGGGGCAATCAGAACTTTCTTAGTGCTAATGAGATGCACATCTTGTGATGATAAATGACTGCTCTCAGGAGCTGAAGCCCAGTGGACCACCTTCCTTCCTTGCCCCCCCCTTCAGTTGCCCATGGTCCACGAAAACATGTCTGATCTGATGATCATTGGTTTAAGCTGACCTCATATTGGCAGAAGAGACCCACCCCACCCCCCAAAAAGACTCCACCCCCTTTTGTTCCTGTTTCAACTTTCCTTTTGAGAACAGAAAGTAAACAGTATAGTGCTCCAAAAACCGTAGGCGCTCTTTGCAAAAAAGAGCAAAAGGTCACACAGCAATATGGAAAATGAAATTTCTAGCTGTGTGTAAAATGGGTGTATAGATCATAATAAGTCAGCAACTCCATAAAGGAAACAGCCTCATAGCTCTCCTGTCAACCTGTCCACTCAGGATCCCGAAGTATAGGCTTGTGCACAATTGGGCTGAGATCCTCAATGCTCGGCGTAGCGCCAGCAGCCCAAAGTGCAGCCAGAGGATACAAGATGGTTTTTCCTTTTATTGAAATTACACTTTTTTCGTATGATATATTCTGATTAAGGTTTCCCCTCTTTCTATCCCTCCTAGTTGTTCCCCCACCTCTCCTGCTCTCTAGATCCACTCCTTTCTGTCTCTCATTAGAAAACAAACAGGCTTCTCGGGGAATACGATATGATATGATTATATGATATGATATAATTATAGAACAAAAATTAACATGTCGGTATACTACAAAACAAACAGAGAAAAAGAGCCCAAGAAAAGTCACAAGAAACATATAAAGGTTCAGAGACCCACTCATTCATACACTCAGAAATCTCATAAACATACTAAACTAGAAACCATAATACATATGCAAAGGGCAAAAAAAGAGAAAAAAAAATAAATAAAAAATAAGATTAAAAGAGGAGCCCTGAACGACATTGTGAGACTAGGAACTGCCAAAGATATTGAGTTCGTTTTCTGTTGACTGTCTGCAGCTGGATATGCAGCCCTCCCTTACAATTGGTTTGTTTCCCCAGTGAGATTCCCTGGGAGAAAATTAAATTTTCATTTGCAAGTGTTTTTCAGTCGGAGACTGTTTCTGGGTTAGGGATAAGGGCTTGTCCGTTTCTCCTTTCAGTTAAAGGACTCCATCTGGACCCACGCTGTTGCTAGGCATGTTTCTTCAGTCTGAGAGTTTATATGAACGCTGACCGTGGTGATTGAGAGCTATGGTGTCCTCCAGCCCCTCTGGCTATTACACTTTCTCTGGCTCCTCTTCTACGGGGTTCCCTGAGCCCCAATGGGAGGGATTTGACTGAGACAACTCATTTAGTGCTGAGTGTCCCAGGACAGTTTATTGGGTGCCTATCAACCTCTAAATAATGATACAAACAGGTGTTGTGATCTAGAGCTGTGATTGGGTCTTGTAGCTGCAAAGCCATTTGTTTTCCACAAAGAACACATGAAAACATATCCCATATTCTGTATAAAACCACAGTGTCCTTGTGATTCTTATCTGTTACTCTGAGATGAAAAACTTTATTTTACTAAGATTATGTCCTTTTTCCGAGCCGGGTGTGGTGGCACACGTCTTTAATCCCAGCACTCGGGAGGCAGAGGCAGGCAGATTTCTGAGTTCGAGGCCAGCCTGCATAAAGATAGAACTAGGCAGTCTATACCGTCTGGCTTAGCAGAAATTGGACATTGGTTCAGGTTGTTAGTTATGATTTTCCACAGATATGGCGTTCTATTCATGTTATGATTGAAAACTCATGGGTTCTCTTTTTAATTTACTATTAGATACTTTCTAACTTGCAAAAATATTTCCAAAGTAATTCAAATAGCTCCATGTAGGATTGATTCAGATTCATCAGTTCTCTGTCTGTATTTGTGTGTGTGTGTGTGTGTGTGTGTGTGTGTGTGTAGAAAAACATACATACCTTTTGTATTTTATTTATATAATATATGATCTATGATATTATATATATATATATATATATATATATATATATATATATATATATATATTTTCTTTCTTCGGAACCACTCCAGTATGAGATGGACATTCTATTCCCTTTACTTAACCTATGTGACTGCATTATATGAGTCCTAAAAACAGAGACACTCCTTACACAACTGTTTTCGATTGTCTGCCTGTTGCTATACAGCAGGTCAATTTAAACTCACTGGTATAAAACAACAGTTACTCTGTACCTCTCGTGGGCTCTGTGAATTAGGAATTTGGAATGAGGACACTGAAGTGAGCTGCCTCTGCTTCAGGCACCTAGAGAAAGACTCCAACATCAGGTGTTTCAAACATCTGGACTTTATGAATATTTGGGGTCTTCTTCCTTCAAATAGTTGACGTCTGGACTAAGGTCAGGGCTGAGTCTGGCCTTTATGTCAGAGCATGTACCTTCTCCATGTGTCTTTGGTTTCCCCTGGTATAGAATCCTCAGTGTCACTGGATTTCTACCATGCCATCTAGGGCAACAAGCACAAGATCTTCTGTGAATAAGCAAAAATTTCAGTTTATTATTATTACATTATTATTATTTGACAGCCTCTGAATATAAATATAACTTGTCACATGCAACTTCCATAGTCATTTTAAGAACAAAGTGTATGATACTAAGAACACAGTTACTTCTGAATCAAGGTATCTTTGAATATAAGTGTGGACACATGACTGTTCACTGTAGTGTCATGGTAGCTCAAACGAAGAACCTTGAGTTTTATGTGGGATTTGACATCCTCCCAAATCACATATGCAGAAAACCAGTAAAGAGAGGGTTTGAATTCACACTGTAGTAGGTGAATCTAGATCGGCAATGTCATAGTTAATCAACTCGCTGTTCTTCACAGATTTGCATTATTCACACTATCCAGGGCCTTCTCATAGAATCAAAAAGACGGTACACGCTGAGCAGTTCAATTTTAATCCAGGGAAGCAGTGTTCAGTTGCTGCTAACGATAGTTGGTCCACCAGGATTTGGAGATGTAGCAAGAGTCTCTCCTTAAATTCTGAATTTTAGATGGGGAATGAATGGGTTTGGGGTAAGATGGGGAACTAAATACTAACTACTACTGCTGATATATTAGTTTTTAAGCTCTACCACATGTCTACAGTATAGTAAATAAGCTCTAGAGTTCTTTAGAATTCAGTGTGATAAGTAATCAGTATAAAATATGCTTAGGGAATGATTTGGCAATCAAAATATAAAGCAGATTTAATTAACTCTACAATGCTTGGGAAAACAATAAACATTTACAAGCTTTTACAGTAATACTCAATCTAAGAGTTTTCAAGGAAGGTGCTCAACATTTTTACATTTTTTTTTTCAGTTCTATCTGGTGCATTCTCAATTCTAGGATTTATTTCATCCTTGTATTTTAATTCTCCTAACTAATTTTTCTATGAATTGATGAATGCCATTAACATATATTTTAAAATGCAATATCATCATCTCTCTAGTCTCTTTTTAATTAATTTCTTTATTTTCTCCTGAGCATGCTAGCGCTGATAGGCCACGTAAAGAAGCATCACTTCTCACGCTGAGCAAGGCCAGGGAAGACAAACTATTCTAGAACACGATTTGGGGGAAGTGAAGGAGATCATCGTTTTATGTCATCATGACATTTGCTAAACGCACAGCTGATACCTCACAGGTAGGTGAGGTAAAGATATAAGAAACCATGGCACTTCAGCAGCTGAAAACAAGCTTTTGATGGTCACTGCAACTCTACTTTTATGTTTGTTTGTTTGTTTGTTTTTAGTTTATTATTTTTTCTTTTGATCATTTCACATACCCACAGAAACTCAACAGAGGCCCATGCTAGTGAACAAGGGATGTGGAATGATTGAGCATCTTCCATCTCAATGTGAACTAGGGATGGGGAACTATAGGTGAATCTTCTTGTCAACCCTGTCAGAGGTTACAGTACAACACACACACGCACACGCACATGCACATGCACACACACAGACACACACACTCCAAATTTCAGAAAAAAAGAGTGAGCTGGTATTTTGTCTTATTATTTTTGCCTGCAGAAATTGGATGTCAGATAGGTTTATTTGTGTGCTTAAATAGCTACTCATGATTTGTTATCAGTGTTGAGGTTTTAGGCTTGAATTTTGTGTGTACACTTGTATGTGTGTGTATGTCTGTGTCAGTGTACAGGGTACATGTGCACATGCATCTGAGTGGAGGCTGGAGGTGGACAATGGCTATCTTCCTCTGTTGCTCGCCATGAGGGTCTCTCACTGAACCTTGAGCTCACTGATTCAGTCACACCGACTAGCTAACAAGTTCCAGAAATCCTTCTGTCTGGATTACAGATGTGCGTCCCACCATAGTTTGCTGCTTTCTCTGAGGGCTACGGATCTCAAGTCAGGAACTCACGTTTGGGTGGCAAGCACTTCGATGGCCGAGCAATTTCCTCAGCTGCTCCGCTTGATTTCTTTCCAGTTTAAATTTCATTTTTTTTACTTACTCACTTTACACCCTGCCTACTGCCCTTTCAGGTCACCCCCTCCCACAATTCTTCTCCCATCCCCTCCTTCCCTTCTCTTCTGATGGGCGAGGGCCCCCTGTAGTATCCCCCAACCCTGGCACTTCAAGTCTCTACAAGGCTAGGAGCTTCCTCTCTCACAAGGCAGCCCAGCTAGAAGAACACATCCCATGGACAGGTAACAGCTTTTGGGACAGCCACGTTCCCTGACTCCAGTTGTTCAGAACCCACATGAAGACCAAGCTGCACATCTGCTACATATGCATGGCCAATGAATAACCAGAGAAACTGGAGATTCATCCCATGGGCAAGCACCAATCCCTGACATCATTCATGATACTCTGTTATGCTTGCAGACAGGAGTCTAGCACAGGCTGTCCTCCAGAGGCTCCACCCAGCAGCTGGAGGATGTGCATAGTAGTCACCCAGTAGCTGACTCAGACAGATGCAGATATCCACAGCCAAACAGTGGATGGAGCTTGGGGACACTTATGGAAAAATAGGAAGGATTGTGAGCCCCGAAGGGAATAAGAACTCCAAAGGAATAACAACAGCATCAACTAACCTGGACCCCTGGAGCTCTCAGTCTGAACCATTTACCAAAGAACATACACAGGCTGGATTCTTTGAGTCTGTGGAGTATAGCGTGGGTATCCTATATTTTATGACTAATATCTACATTTAAGCGAGCACATACCAGGCACATTCTTTTGGAACTGTGTTACCTCATTCAAGATGATATTCTCAAGATTCATCCATTTGCCTGCAAAGTTCATGATGTCTTTGTTTTTAATAGTTGAACAGTATTCCATTGTACAGATGTACCACGTTTTCTTTATCCATTCTTCAGCTGAAGGACATCTAAGTTGTTTCAAGTTTCTGGCTATCGTGAACAAAGCTGCTAGGAGCAGAGTTGAGTAAGTGCTTTTGTGGGAAGTTGGAGCATCTTTTGGGTATATTCCCAGGAGTGGTATAGCTGGGTCTTGAGGTAGATCTATCTATTCCCAGTTTTCTGAGAAACTGCCAAATTGATTTCCAAAGTGGCTGTACAAGTTTGCACTCCCACCAGCAATGGAGAAGGGTTCCCCTTACTCTACATCCTCACCTGCATGTGCTACCTTTTGAGTTTTTGATCTTAGCCATTCTGATGGGTGTAAGATGGAACCTCCAAGTTGTTTTGATTTACATTTCCGTGGTAGCTAAGGACTCTGAGCATTTCTTTAAGAATTCTGTTTAGCTTTACACCCCATTTTTTAATTGGGTTTTTTTGAGTTGTTGGTGTCTAGGCTTGATTTTTAAATTCAACTGTTTAGTATAATATTTTTAAAATTTCTTTATGACATTATTTGTATCTATAACATTTAATAGTCGCTCACTGCTTCCTACTATGCACAATGCTGGTTTAAGTATATCCTCAGAACCTCTACATTAACCACCACACTCATCTTTGATATGTGCATGATTACAAACTTAATTCTTGTGACTTTGAAGAAATTTAGGATTTATATGGAAACAATGAATGACACAAGAGAGGCTCACAAATTTAGCCAAAAATGGCCAAACATGCCTCACATGAGTAAATCCAGACCAAGGAGGCCTTTACTAACCAAGCTATCAGTCTATGTACTCAACAGAAATAACTATCTGTTCTTACAAAGAATGCAAAAATGAATTTTCACAGCTAGTTAAAAAAATGTATGCCATTTGGATAAAATCTAGACTATACAAGCCAAGAGACAAAAAACCCAAACCAAACCAAAACAACAACAACAAAAAAACCCAAAAAACAAAAACAAAAACAAAAAAAACCCCAAACCAAAAACCCTTACTCTATCTCGTAACAATATTTATTTTCCCAGTCATTATTCTTCTAGGCATGATTTTATTTCATTTAATTCATTTTTGGTTTGTTTGAGGAAAGTTCTAACTGAGGCTGATCTTGAACCTCCAACTCTCTTGCCTCCATCTCCCAAGTGATGGGGTTACAGGTATGCACCACAGTCCCTACATAAAAGTCATTTATATACTTTGAGAAATTTCACAGTATGGTTTTTAAATGTTTATTAAAAGTGTTCCTTAAAGCCTTAAAAAAAAAGTTATCAGTGACCTCATACTGTGCTATCATCTGCTGTGACCATAATTTATTATTGGATATTTAAGATCTGTCATTGTTTGCTATTATAAATAATGTTGTGATGAACATCCTTCTATATAAATCTCTGAATGACTTTCTGCGTACCATCTGTCCCCTGGAGCCCCTTGATTGGTGACATCTACCTTCACTAACTGACAGTGGACATGTGGAGCTAAGGCTGTTGCAGCCAGAACTTGTCAAGAAGATAAATAGGGAACCATAGACCTGACTCACATGCATAAACAGACTGGGGACAACTCTGATCTTGCAGGCCATTTGTTTGGCTAGAAGTCGGATGCTTGCAGTATATTCCAAAAGAACAAAGGTGACCTTAGAGGAAACCAGCCATTTGGAATCCAATTAATCAAGCGTCAGGGCAGTTTGGCATCCAAGAGCAGCTAGAATCATCACAATCTAACAGCTTCTCATGGAGGAGTAGGACGCAGATAAGGCTGTGGAAGAGGTGTAACTTGTGGCAGATCTCTTGGGAACAACAGAGAATTTCAACTTTCAAAGCTAAGCAGAGTTGTGCGTTGTAGAAGTCCTTTGTAGAAAGGGAAAGGGGGGGGGAACCTACCTAAAATGTTGTGATCTTTACTGAAGATTGAAAAAGCAACCCTTTGTCAGGCTGAAACACCATGCCACTAGAGTACTGGAAATTTGAGATCACGTGCCTTCAGTGACTCTGATCCTGACCAAAATCTAACAGTCAGCATATTGCGGAGTCAACAGACTCAAAATCTATATTTAAAAAGAACCGATCTAATTTTCAGCCACCCAGGCAACACACAGAGATGCTTAGCACTCTTCTCCCTTAGCCTCGGAGGGGAAACTTTTTACCTTTGACCTAGAATTCATTTAATCTTCTAGGACAGTGCCGGAGACTCCCAATCTAAATTCCAGGTATTTAATATGCGCTGCTGCTGCTCTCTGCTTCCTGATGATAATTTTATTAGTAGCTCTTAACACCTATTGTACTAAATTGCCATATTAATATTAATATCAGAGTGTGAAGAATTCAACTGATAAATGGTATGCAAATTAGCTTAATGCAGACTTTAATGGGTTAGTGCACGAAAAAGTTCTTGGAGACGAAAGTAACTGAAGAGCTAAAGGATCAACTTAGCCTCACTGGAAGGGAAAACTTACAAGGAAAAGAGAAATACTTTAAAAGCAAGTGTGAGTCATTTTTAATCAAAATAATAATTATTGCTGGCCTGATCTTTGATTATACTATGGACAACAAATAGGAAATACTTTTAAAAGGTTTGTCCTTATTTTTAATGATCCGTATGCATGTGTGTCTCTGTGCAGGTTTGTGCACGTGAATGAAGGTGCCGGAAGGAGTCCCAGAAGAGGGTGAGTTGGATCTAGGCATTTGCAGAAAGAAGAGTTGGACAGAGTTACGATGGAAACCATGCATCCCTAAACCGAAGAATATCAAGGACTGCTGGCAATTACTGGAAGCCAGAAGAGGAAGGATTCTAGGTGTCAGAGTGAGCTGGTCCTTAAGACATCGTACTTCCGGTGTCTAGCCTGCAGACCTGTCAGGGAAGAGATGTTTGTTGCTCCAGCCAACCAGTTTGTAGCTCTTGCTAAGGACAGCCCCGGCTTTCACTATGTCCTGTCAAATTTATTTCTGTTCCCATTAATGAAGTCTGGAACAGAGCACATAGATTTCCAGTCAGTTTCTGTTTTTGAAAAGTTGGTTCCGTTTTGGTTTTGGTTTTCTGTCTCAGCTGATGTTCATTTCCTAACCTAACCCGTGGCCACCGCCAGTCAGTCCTCTTCTCGGTGTTCCTTTATTCAGAAGCATGGCACTTGCTATTTTTTCCCCCCAGTCCTTCCTTGTGCCTTGGGACTGGGGTACAGAAAGGGTCATTTTCATCTTCCCCCTAATAAGCTACTTCACTATCTCTCCCTCTTTCTCTGAGTGCCCAGCCATTCTTGAAAGGATCTTGCTTTCAACACTAAACAGGAAGTGCTCTGAGCTCGCGGAAGGAAGGGGGAAATGCGTTGGCATGGGTCAGCATTTTCAGGACCCTCTTAGAAACCCTGCCACCAGCAGCAGAGCCGACCTTTCACAGCACATGCCAGGTCCTTACTCTTAGGTCGCAGAGAAGTGGCCCCCAAAGCACCAGTGCTTATGAGGATGACTCTAAGTCGACCCCAACGGAGCGCGGTTTTTCCAAGGAAACAGAAACCGAAAGTCTTTTTCAGAAGCCTTTACCGGTTTAGCGGAATGCTCTGACCTCAGCTTCCAGCTAACTTTGAAACACTTCTGACCACAGCTGTAGCACTTCCACTCTCTGAGCTGCTGCTCCTCACCACAGGTCCTGGTGTAACACCACAAGTGTTTGCAGCTGGCTTCTGTTCGCTGCTGTCCGAGGCAGCCAATCGTTTTTTCTTTTTATGAAAACTGATCTTTCTATCCAGGGAGAATGGCTGTGTTCAGTGGTTTCTTGCAGTACCTGCTTACTCTTAACTGTAGATGGCCCCTGCCTCACAAATGGCTCCCTGGTGGCTTTGGGGATGTGGCTTGGGGGAAGAGATTTTTTTTTTTTTTTTTTTTTTTTTCTGAGACAGGGTTTCTCTGTATAGCCTTGGCTGTCCTGGAACTCACTTTTGTAGACCAGGCTGGCCTCAAACTCAGAAATCCCCCTGCCTCTGCCTCCCAAGTGCTGGGATTAAAGGCGTGCATCACCACCGCCCAGCGGAAGAGATTTTTTTTTTTAGCATCTTTTTTTTTTTTCACCCAGAAGAGAGGAAGAGATTAAACTACCACTATAAATATTATATGCAGATGCCTGTGGGACCATCTCCCCTCACCCACGGGATTCTTTTCCTCTCTGATGTCTGTTTTGTAAGGGAGAATAGCCAAGTCAGCTTTGGAGAAATCTTCTTGACTCTTAACTTTGGGATGTGGTCCTATTTAACGACTCTTATTCTTGAACTGTCTCAGGAAGGCTGGCGGTAGGAGGCATACAAGCTTTCTCTACTCTTAGTGCCAGAAGCCCGTGGTTGGCTTGTGTGGGCGGAGGATGGGTCAGTGAATCCGAGGGGGAGATGCCCACTCAACTCTAATTACACTAGGAAAATGTGTTTTCTCAGGGCCTTTCCTGCTTTTTTTTCCTCTCTCTCATTTTGTATTACAAGATCTTTACGAATGTTGTCAAGGTTTTAGGATTAACGAGAAGAGGAAGGGCTGCATTTAATATGCATAATATAGGAAGATTTCTACCAGGTGTGGCCTCCTTCGCTGAAATGGTGTGTTCCCCACCCCTGCTACACTGGAGACTTAACAGAAGCAGCTTCTACACATCCCCGTGTAGCGTGAGGAAAGAGATGGAAGACCCTAAGGTTTTGACATCAGCTATAAAATCAGGGCCAGCCTGTGTTGTGATTCATCTCAAAACTAAGTAAGCATTCTTAAGAGTGACCCTGAGGTGGTTGCCAGCAGTTCCGCCTAGGACCCGGATCAGTCCCTGCTACACTGTGGAAACTGAGAAATGGTTTGTGAGATGAATACACGAAGGTTGGGTATTTGTGACGTGTATTATGGACTCTGCAGTTTTCTGTCTAACGATCCGTTGGAAAAAAATGCTATGGGTTTTTATTTTAATTGTGAGAATAATGTTTCTCACTGGCTTCAAAGGCCCTCTGATGTCCCTATGTATTTTGTGCAAGGTGGGACAGTTTGCTCGATTGATAAAGACATTTTGACTCAGAAATGCAACACAGGACAACAGATGCTGGCATTAGATAGGGGATGATCAAACGGCAGAGTGGATGGAAGAGTAACAGTATGACAACGAATGACACAAGAGAATTTTATCCAGCAATTTATAACTATGCCAGTTTACTCTATGTATAATGGCTTACAATTTTTTTTAGGTTATTATACAAAGTAATAGGTTTTTATTATGACATTCCTGAACATATGTGTCATTATACATATGTGTTCCCATCCATTCAGTTTCCTCACTTCCTGTCCATTGTTTTTGAATAGTAAATTCTCTTATCGCTAGCAACGCTAATCCGGGCACCTCCCAGGATTCAGTATTTCCACCTTTATGTTTGCACACCTCACAGCTCCCATCACACAGAGGTTTACTGTTTTCCTAAGCATCGATGACCCTATTTTGGCACAGTAGAGTTGGTTTTCATCCTTGGAGCACCGTGGGGGCAACAGGCAGACACAGTTGGAAGTGTGGGCTGCAAGGAAAGAGACAGTGTGAGGCACCACAGACAATCCTTTGGAGCCTAGTGTTACTTAACCCTTCTCCACAGGACTCGGTTCCTTGATGGTAATTAATAGAAAGCCGAAACTAGAGTGAAGTCCCAAAGTACCCAACAGTTGCTGCATGGTGAGATAAGAATTTAAGGCAGTAGAGTGCTCTCTCCTAAGCTAGTAAGATTCCAGGACTGGGTCCTTGTGATCCCTGCTGGACCTCATGGTGCACATCCAACCAGGATGTGAGCTATCTTTCTCATTCACTGTGTTAACACCATTTATCCAAGGCCTGTGATTGGTCTTTTCTCTGGTACTTCTTAACATTACAGTTATTTATTGGCCATGAACACTGAAACAATACATTATGCCAAGCACTTTGCACGCTTTGTTGAATCCTTACAAGTCCATGACCTATCCTGCAGCGTTTGTCAGTGATCAAACAATAGATGTTAGGGACAGGTATTTTAATAAGTGACCCACACACTTCAGCATGTTGACATAACCCTACATCATATTTACTCATTTTATACTAGGATATTAACTTGGTTGTAATATTCTGTGGCCTGTAATTTTAATAAGCAGTTAATTTGGGTGATTCTCCTATAAGGGCTGCTTTTAGATGCACCTCATCTCTGCAAAACTCACACAAATCTTGTGTTCAGGAAATGGCCTTCCTGTTTTATTTTGTGTGTGTGTGTCTGGGTCTCTGGTTATGTGTGTATGTGTGTGTGTAGGTGACAAAGGCTGTCATCTAATGTCTTCTTGGGTTACTCTCTACCTTATCTTACGGAGGCAGAATGTCTTGTTGAACTTGAAATGTGCCTATTTTAACTAAGTCTATAGCCAACTGGAGAAGGTAAGAGTATAGGGAAAATCTCATTCATTGTCAGAAAGGACCCAGTTGGAGAAGACCAAAGCCTTGTTCCACCTTGCTTAAGAAGCCAGCTCTTTCCTGATTTGCTATGGTTCAGTCACCACTATTTTTGTGTCATTGTGACTATGTGCACCAAACCTGTTTATTTTCAAACACCTAAGGGACATTCCCACCCTGTCTAACAATGAATGAGTCCTTTAATACTTGCCCCTCACACTTTCACCATTACAAAATCCAGCTCAGTTCTACACAGCTCTCATCCCACAGCTCTGCATTAAAGTGAGTCATGCAAGGACTGTCTAATGTGAGTTCTCCAAGGACGGCGAACAATCTGAAGGGAACAAAGAGCCCTTTATGTTCAACGCCCTCACCAGACTGTGCGGGAACTTCCATAGGTGGGAGGCTAAATGGTTTGTTGCTGAATGAATTTCCCCTTCCTGTTGGTTGGCTGGTAGTGGATATTTCTGTAATTCAGACAGAACATTTTATATCCATAAAAATAGGCCCCCTAGGAGAGCCATTTCTTTTCTAAGTTTTGAAAAGAGAATGCCTTACTACTTTGATATTCCACTTTGTATTCTTTTTTTTCCCCCCTTAAATTCATCTTAGATAGAGAAGAGAAAGAACAGCAAAGGGCACAGTATAATCGCCAGCATAGTTTAAGCAAGATGACATTCAATTCAACTTAGCATTACTAGGGCCACAACTTGCTGTGAGTGGTTTGGGTATGAAATACATTTCTGAATTTCTCTTTCTTTGTAAGTGCACTGGTGTGTGCTCTTTAATGGGGCCACTTCTAGCATAATTCCCTGTGATGCTGACTTTGGGGAGATTAAAGACTAGTGGAGACATAATCGGCTACTTTCTGATTCAATTTGAGTCCTCATCCACAGGAGGTACATCATATCTGGTGCTCTAAAACTGGTTAAAAGGTCATAGGCTCTAGGAGCTGTGTGTGTGTGTCTCGTGTGTGTGTGTGTGTGTGTGTGTGTGTGTGTGTTGCCCCTCCTGTTACTGTTCTGTTACATGAACATATTGTCAAAGTGCCTTTTAAATATTGATGTTTACACCTATAGATTAATGCTACTTTCAACCTTGGTTCAACCCCCCCCCCCTTTGGCTATGGTGAACGTGCAGAGAATAAGAGACTTTGAATCCCCAGCCCTAAATAGGACATTTATATAATCCCACCCACCCAGCCGGCTTAGGGACCAGCGAAGAGGAGAGGGTGGAAAGGATGCAAGAACCAGAGGATGGCGAGGAGTGCTGTGAGATGCTGTCTTCTGAGAGTGACGTGGCTACTCATGCACTCAGAGCAGCTGTAGGTACCCATGGAAGACCGGAGCGAAACAAGCCAGTCAAGAGGGAGCGGGGCTCATGAGATACAGAGCTATTGAAAAGTGATGCCTGCTGGGGAAACAGAATCATTTTTCTTCTTGGGTGTGGCTATTGTCCATGCTCAGTTGGATGGCCCCAGAACCATTAAGTATACTCAGGGGAGTATTTAAAGATATCAATGATGATGGTGGTGGTGATGATGACGATGAGGAGGAGGAGGAGGAGGAGGAAAAAGAAACATGGAGGCAGGAGAGGGAAGTGCTGGGAGTATGTATAAGGGTTGTGGGATGGGAGGTTTGGCTTGGATATGATGACAATACATGTATAAACTAACTAACCAGTACCCCCAGAGCTCGTGTCTCTAGCTGCATATGTAGCNGAAGATGGCCTAGTCAGCCATCATTGGGAAGAGAGGCCCCTTGGTCTTGCAAACTTTATNTGCCCCAGTACAGGGGAACGCCAGGGCCAAGAAGGAGGAGTGTGTGGGTAGGGGAGCAGGGGGGGGNNAGTATAGGGGACTTTCGGGATAGCATTTGAAATGTAAATGAAGAAACTATCTAACAAAAAATTAAAAAAAAAAAAAAAAGAAAATAAAAGAAAAAAGAAAACCACAAGCAGCTTACAAAAGTCCACGGCCAAAGCATGTGCCTGAAATATCAACTAGAATGCAGTAGACTATTCATATGTCAGCCTGGTCCTCATGTGATCTCAGCCAACAGGACACAGTGAGACCCTGAGTCAAAAACCAGAGAGCTACAGCACTCACTGGAGTGAGGCTTAGAGACTGTGGCTAAGATGTATATGCATTTATCCCCTTAAGCAACAAGTGGTCTGTTCTCACGGATTTCCTTCTGTATTATGTAATAATAGCCGGAGATTTTATCAGGTTTCTAGGAGCTCATGTATTATCATGTATTTCTACAATGCTTTCTCAAATGTGAAAGGGAACCAGAATTATGGCTAAAATCATCCAATATTAATCCTGTTTTTATAACAGAAACCTAATATCTACAGGATTTGAATAAAAAAACTGTGAACTAAAAAATAAACAAAGTTGTCAAAGGATAAATAAAATGATAAATATAATACTGTTTGTGGCTGTTCATTTTTTTTTTTTAAGAAAGTGCTTTTTAGTTACCTGTCTATGTGCGAAACCAAAATTATTCTTTTAATTATATAAGTAAATATTTTTATTAAGAAATACTACTACGTTAGGTTGGTAACCACAAAGATTTCACCAATTTGAGCAATACTGAAAAAAAAAAAGTGTTAGAACATTTTAGTATTTCTTTTAAAAATGAACTTGTGTTTGGAGAGTCTGTGGGCACACTGAAGGGAACACTTGTAAAACAGAAATTTCGGTCAAGTTGCATTGCAGCAATTATCTCGAAGTCATACAGCTTTGGAAAGAATAATTCATAGAAAAAATAGTAAAACAAAAATCTTTTAAAAGGGAGAATTCCATAAAGGCCTTCCGTATTTCAAGAGAAAGCAAGATAACTCTAAACATCTCTGTACATCCTGGCTTACCCAGTAAAGTCAGAGGCCATTTTAAAAAAATATTATCTGGCTTTCCAAAACACTTTAATTAATAATTAATTGATCAATTAATTTTGTATGACAGATTTTTTTCGACAGAGCAAGCCCTTGGAAGCCCTGGTCTCTAGACATCATCGTGTAGCCCTGGATGGTCTTGAACTCATCAAATCCTCCTGAATGTGCTTTTCAAGTCCTAGGAGCACAGGTTTGAACTCCCATGTTGGGTTCTCTCTCTCTCTCTGACAATAATATCTTTGAATTCCCAGTGAAAATGTTCATATGTGAATAAAGGAAGGATCCTGGATAACACTTACAGGTTTTTTTCTACCACAAAATAGTACTTCTGAGAGAGGAGCTAGGTGGTTGATGTTTTGGGCTAAAATACTAGACATTTTATCTATGTGAGATCTCATAGTAACCAGAGCTGGGTGACATGGGAAGCAAGCTCCTGTTTTCTGTCTCTTGTGTGGAATTGCCCTGTTCAGCTGTGGCACAGAGGTTAAAGACTAAGGTATTTTATTCTGAATGAGGGCTCCATGATGGCCTGTGCTCTATGAGGCCACATCTTTGCTCCATTTTGGGAAGAGCTTGGGGCCTGCCAAAGATAATGATTTCGGTCCTCCATTTTAAATGGATCAGGAAGAGTATGGACTTGGGTAACTTCCTCTCCGAGGAAGGTTAAGTAGGTTAGTTGGACTAGGAACTTGAAAAGGGTTCCTTAAAAACCTGAGGTGGTTTTAGATGGAACAACCACACAGGTTTCCACTGGGTGCTTTATTTCCAAGTTTCAGAAACACTTCTTGTCACGAGAGGAATCTGGATGCCCATTTGATCTGTTAAATCTTAATCTCTAAGCGTTTTTGTAAATTGTATGAAATGGCCCACTTTAGGGCCAGATTTTTTCCTGGCGTGGATGTAGTGCCTGTGAAGACTGCTTCCTTTCGGTTCACACACGATGTGAACAGCACTCCACGTAGGGAGGATGGAGATGCGATGCTGCATCTTAAGGATGATTGATAGGTTATAAAGGAGTGACAATGACTAGTCTTGGCGAAGGTGTCAGTGGGCGAATAGCATATATCATAAAGTTGAACATATTGCCACAACCATTTTGGAAAGTAGGTTAATGCATCGTATTGGTTAACATTTTATACTTTAAAAATAATATTTATGGAGAGGATCTGGAAGGAGTTTGGGGAAGGGAAAGAATATGATATAAGTATATTGTAAGGAATTGTCAATATATAAAGAAAGAATCATTAAATCTTTTTACTTTTAAGTTCCATTTTCTAAGGCATATGTTAAAGAAATAATTTTAGATTAATGGAACCCTTTGTGATATATTTATCTGTCATAGCACTGTTTATAATACAAATGTATCAGGGAAAAGTTAATCTAATTAAATATTGGATAAATAATTCATATTTAATATTTTCACACAGATTTTTATAGACATTTAACTTTATGTGACAATAATATCAGGACATGAAAAAAGTTATATTTATATCATTCTATATTAAATGAACACATCAATTTGTAAAACATACAAAATATGATCCCATTTTATCTTTTATATATGTTTATTGTATGTAGGGCAATATTTGAGATGCGTGAGGCATCAGGGAAAATTTTTTTAGTGAAGTTGGTTGTCTTTATAGTGACCCAAATGAGAATATCAGTACAATTACAAGCAATTTTGAGCAAATAGTCCTTTCTGGCCAATAGGAATTATTTACTCCCTAAGCTGTGCCCTGAGTATGAGAATTACCTTTGGATGACAAATGACATTGTACACATGGGTCACATGTTTCTTGTGGACATCTTGTTAACCCCACAGATAGGAAGAGAAACAGTAGAACGAAAAGATTGTTCCATAGGTGAACACCAGTACTTGAGTCCAGTGGGACCCTGAACTTGGGCTCAGAATGTCTGATTGAGTAATACTGCCGGTCCTCAAAAGTGGCAGTCACTAATAGAGGAATTAAAAAAAATTAAGGAAAATACTTCAGCAATTGGCATTACATTGAACCTCAATCTGACCTAAATAGCGCTCTTGGATCAGTTGAGTATGCACACACAGGGAAAAATCAGATAATTCTCATGAAGATTCTTGAACTGGGCTATGGAAGGCACTACTTGAAGCTGCGGAGCAGAACATTGTTCCTCTTACTGCTCTGCAGTGGCTCTTAACCTTCCCAGTGCTGTGACCCTTTCATACAGTTCCTCACAGTATGGTGATCTGCAACCCCAAAATTATTTCCGTTGCTACTTTACAACTGTAATTTTGCTACTGTTATAATCATAATGGAAATAGCTCTGTTTCCTGGGGTCTTAGGCAACCCCTGTGAAAGGGTTGTTTGACTCATGAAAAGGTCATGACTCACACATTGAAAACTGCTGTCTTATTGGGATCTAAGCATAACACTGAGTACATGGGCATAGGAAGAGACTGGAAAGATTTATTTAACTTATTTATTTTTATCTGAATCATTAAAGTAGATACTTTTAGTTTATGGTTGTTATCTTCCATCTTTTCTGTTTAGAAAATTTTAACAAAGTAAACATGTTTTGATTAAAGTCAGGTTATATAAAGTCTCTCTCTCTCTCTCTCTCTCTCTCTCTCTCTCTCTCTC
>NC_034600.1:51848077-51855685 GCF_900095145.1 Mus pahari | reverse complement strand
CACACACACACACACACACACATAGAGTGTATAAATACAGAGGAAATATGCCACATGATCTGAGTAGAACAGAGTGAGAACATTTCTAGCATATGGCTTACCTGAACAATTTTCCCAGTCATAGCAGGTGTTGTATCCACAGGGCACTCTCTTTGTGCTATTCGCTGCGAGTTTTAGCCTCTCAAGGCCCCATTCTAACTGTGGGCCTTCTTGGCAGGAACCAGAATGGACAAAGTGGGACTGGCTGTTGCTTAAACATTTTCCAGCCAAAAATTTGCAAGCGGATGAAGTGAAGTACTGGCTGGATCCCTCATCAAATATACAGAGATCTTCTGAATAACCGCTGTCAGAGGACATGAAACAAGTTTTAGGTCAGAGGGCATATAGAACATGCAGATACAGGCGACTGGCCACTCAGGTTTTCTCCACCAGGTTTTTGCACTGGTTTCTCTCCTTCCACCCGCCCCTCCCACTTCCATCCCATATGCCTCTGCAACTCATCTTCTTGAACTCCTATCTTAATCTTGCAACTGCTTGCAACCCAATTCAAGTTGGAGTCTGATCAACCCGAATAAACAAGATTTTCCTTTGATTAACTGCAACCAACTGCCCTGTTGTATTTTCCCACCCCACTAAATCTCTCTTCATTGTTGGCAATGGTATCAATTAAATTTCTAAACTCGTAAGATTGTTTCCTTGCTAGCACCCACCAGCATGGCATCCTTGTTCTTGTCTACCGATATTAAGTGTGGTTTCAGGTTATCCTGATCAACATAGCCCAGGATCTTTTTGCAACCCTAAAGTACTAATTAATTGCTGCAATGGTTCAGCACATGCCATACAATATCGATATCGCTATATAATGTTTTAAGTGTGTCCGTGCTATGATTTGGAGCATGAGGCTTTAATCCATCCCTTGGCTGACAAGCTTCATCTCCACAGATAAAAGGATGAATCCTGTTGCTATGTATGTAACACAAGATCAGTTTTTCTCTAGGTGGAGGTGACAAATTCCCTTGATTACTTTAAATCTGATCTCTTCCTGTGATGTCTACTTCAGAGTTAACAGTCGGTGCCCCAGTGTGTAAAGTCATTTCCAGAAAGGAGGGCTTTATCCCCTAGAACAGAAGACTCCTTTCCCTACTCAGAAGAAATAAGCTGTGGGCTCGCTACTCCCAACACCTTTACTCCGTATAAAGGGAACAGATGGGTGGAGGAAGGACTGGAGGGTGCAGCACGGCACTGATGAACTCTTGAGGGTAGTGTGTATGTTTAAGACTTGGCATTGCACAGACCCAGAAAGACGATTCCTCTGTTCAAAGAACAGTGTGGATACAGTGAATAGATTCCAGAAATCTCCTGGTGATCAGACCCCGCAAGGAAGACATCATTTGTGGAAACGTCCAAGGAGTCTGATATATGCTGGTGGGCTTCAAGAGGAAAAGGCCCACTGTGCGCACCAGATGATGGAGACCCAGTGTTTACAAGTGTTTGCTCACATTTGCACAGAGGAGTCTGGGGGCTAATGAGTGTTAACAGTGGCACATTCACAATGGGATGTAGTCTGTTGACTTCCCCTGAATTTTATTCAGAGAAAGTTAACATGATAAAACAAAAGGTATGGATTTCCAGGAAAACAGAACTAAACAAAGCAGGGATATTTCCACTTGTGGGCTGTGTATTGTGTGTGGTGTGTTATGTTTGTGTGTGGGGTGAGTGTGTTTATGTTTGTGTATGATATGTGTGTGTGGGGTATATGTTTGTGGGTGGTGTATGTGTATGGTGTGAATGGTATGTGTGTGTGTGTGTGTGTGTGGTATATATATATATATATATATATATATATATATATATATGTTTATATAGTATGTGTGTGTACATGGTATGTGTGTGGTGTGTGCATGTATATTTGTATGGTGTGTATGTATAGTGTGTGTTTGTGTGCATGTGTGGTATGTGTGTATGTGTGTGTGATATAGGTATGTTTGTATGTGTGTGGTGTAGCTGTGTGTGTGACATGTGTATATCTGTGTGTGTGGTGTATGTATGTGTGTGTGAGTGTGTGTGTGTATGTGTGTGTGTGTATTCCATACTCAATACTTTCTTTACTACAACTTTAATTAGAGTTCCTACTTTCAACTATAGTCAGTAAGAAGGGAAGGTTTTGACAGAGATGAGTTTGTAAGTTTTAAATGGACAAGAATAATCTCTAACATATAAATGGGACTGCTTAAATAGACAAATGCAATATGAGTGTTGGGAGTCAGGATAAGACATAATTAAAAACAGGAAGGGAATATGAGAAGGTTTGGAGGGAGAAAGTGAAGTGGGAAATGACAGAGTTGTAATCCCCAAAGTAAAATAATTAAAAGGAGCTTGATCCCCAATAGGAAGAGACTAATTCAACTGAACGTAGGAGTTTCAGGTATGTGAAAATTAACATTGCATGTTTGTGTGTCAATGTCAGCTTCTCGATCAAACTGGCTACACCAGATTGGTTTCCTCAATTTGCAAACCCACTTCAGAGTGTTTCATACCTACAGTCTTCTTCTGGGGACATACAAATACACTCGGATCCAGATTGTTTTTGTCCCAGTGGACAAAGGCCCTTTGGCTTTGTCAGAATATCTGAAACAGAAGAAAAGAGAGAGAAAAGCAGAGCATCTTTAAGAGCTCTGACTCTGAGGCTTGAACTCGGGAGGACAGGGTGTGGTGAAGGGCTCTCCTTTATCTGCTGGATGGGCCCATTCATCATGGCCTGTTTAAATAAGCTGTTGTGAAACGTTCCATCTGAAAACTCCTTCCCAGTTCACTCCCTTCGCTGCTTTCCAAACTAAGACTGCGGTCACACTCAGAAAGCTAAAACAAAAACTGGAAATGGAGAGAGTTTTGTTCACTTGTCTTCCAGCTCCTTATGGATCATTCGTGGTGCTCTGAGGGCCCTGGTAGGCTCTGGGATTGACTGAGAAAACTGTGTCTCACAATCTGAACCTGGTGGGGACAGACAGATGTTGGTTGGACAAACAACAATACATAGAGAATTGCTCACAATATTAGTGATTTTTAAAAGGAATGTGTGCAATCAGAAAAAAAAAATTGATGTTCCCAAGAAGGTTGGGAACAGTGACCCTTGTGTGGCAGGGAGGGGATGTGGGGATGGTTGGAAGCAGAGGGAACATCACTGGTGAAAACATTCTGAAAGGAGACAGCATGTGACTTTCCTGGAACTGAGACGAGGCCAGTGTGGCTGAGGCCAGAAGGACAAAAAGCACACACTGCAGTGTAGCTACAGTAGCACATGATGGGAATTAAGGGCTCTAATAAGGCTGTCCTCCCTTTGTTTCACAAGCAGTGCATCTTTGATGGTTTCTAAGCAAGGAAGCACCTGGCAACAGCAGGTCTAGATTTTGAAAATGAAATAAACTCATTTTAGAAAGGTATAGGTAATTGGACTATGGTACACAATCTATGGTGTTATTATAGTGATTTCAGGTACAAAGAGATGCTAATTTAAAACAAGGGCCAGATGTGAAAGAAGAGAGATGTAGATAAATTGTATGTGGGTATGTGGTGAACTAGAATGAAATATATTTTTATGTGTGCTAGTTGTATTAATATTGTGGTAAGTTATGCTATCAATCAAGTTTAATACTTACGGTCTTGTTTCCATACAGAAAGGCACTGGAGCCTTTTTGGAAAGAGAAAATATCAAAGGATGCTTCATCTCTGGCAGGGAAAGATGAATCAAGATCTCTTCCTACTCATATTGAGTTTGTGGTTTCCTCAGTATAGCCAAGCAAAGTAGACTTAGAGGAATTTGGGTATCCCTGTTTAGAATTCTGAAGTGATATGTATAGTAAAACCTTTATGTCTGGATTTAAGTGAAATTCATAGTAAAGCCTTTGGGTCTGGCTTTGAGTGAAATATTTCGGCAAAGCATTTGCTATGTTTGGGTCAATCACCGGAGGCTGAGAAATTGTTTTGAGAAGGTTTGAACCTTGAAGAAACACTGTCTCTAGATAATCTGTTCTGTGTATTACGTGAGAACATGCAGATGCTCCTTGGTCCTAAGACACTCCTGGAAAACCTGGAGTTCTTCCTTTTGATTATGGCTAGCCATGGTCAAAAGGGATTGAGATTCATATGGGCCATCTTCTATCATGGGCAGAAGGGGCAAGATAACTTCTGAAGCTGCAACCTTTTCAAGCCCCATTTAACCTTGTATAATGTTTGGATATAGTAACTGGAGTGACTTAAATGAGTCTTTTCTTAGAAGTCTGAACCCTTCTGCTCCTTCAGGAAATGAAGGCTTAGCATCTTGGTGAGCTTCTCTGTCTGCTGCGGCACCTATGACCAACATCAATCAATAGAACTCAGCAAAGAAATCTGTGCTAAGGACTAAATGTATTCAATCTGTTAGGAAACTGTTGAGGCTGCCACTGTGAGGTGGAGTCCCTGGCATAAGACTGCAGAGAGAGTGAGGTGATTTGGCCGATCTTAGTCTAAGACAAGAACCTGTGAGACACAAGAAAACAGCTAGTGAGGTAGGCACTAAACAAAATGACTTGTTTACCAGGTGTTAGTGGTGTGTGCCTTTAATCTCAGTACTCAGGAAGCAGAGGCAGGGAGATTTTGGGTCTACAGAGTGAGTTCCAGGACAGCTAAGGCTATGCAGAGAAACCCTGTCTAAAGAAAAAAAAAAAAATCAAAAATCAAAAATCAAAAAAAAAAAAAAATCAAAACCAATCGACCAAACAAACCCCCCCCCCCACCTGTGATGATCTGAATATCTATGGCCCAAGGAGTGGCACTATGAGGAGGTGTGTCCTTGTTGGAGGAAGTGTGTCACGTTGGTGGTTGGCTTTGAGACCCTTTCCTAGCTTCCTGGAAGACAGTCTTCTCCTGGTTGCATTTGGAACAAGATGTAGAACTCGCTGCTTCTTCCACAGCACCATGTCTGACTGCACACTGCCATGCTTACTGCTATGATGATAATGGGCCATTACTGCTATGGGCCATTACTGCTATGATGATAAATTGTAAGCCAGTCCCAATGAAATGTTGGGCTTTATAAGAGTTGCTTTGGTCAAAGGGTCTCCTTCACGGGAATGAAAACCTTAAGACACCAGTCAAACCTAAAACTCAAACTGCCACCTTCAACAACAAAATGATGAGTCTTGGAACAGATGCAGAGAAAGTCAACATAGTTGAGACCTGCAGAAAGATCAAAGAATACAAGGCCGTACATAAACACACCTAACACCTGTGAGACATAGCTCTATGAGCATTAACTGTGAGAAGTGAGAAATTTGGTGGTGGTGGTGGGAGTAATGACTTGAAAGTCTGATTTTCAAGATGAATGAATGTAATAGCTGATCCATGTACATATTATGTATGAGGATTTCATGGCTAGCAAAACAGGAAAGAAGGAAGGAAGGAAGGAAGGAAGGAAGGAAGGAAGGAAGGAAGGAAGGAAGGAAGGAAGGGGGGAAAGAGCAAGGAAGGAGAAATTCCAACGAAAACAGAGGAAGGAAGAGACAGTGTTTCTTTGAAGAATCTAAAAGGGGTTTGGTTTGTTAGTAATTCGGGAGAAAGGGGACAGTAATTTGGATCAAGATACCAGGCAAAACTGAAGAGAACTTGATACATTCAAGACATTTATCTCATGTGCATAAAATAATATAACAATGGACTTATAATTGAAAGTAGGGTCAATCTCTTAAAAGGTAATATGGATTCAGGAGACTGCATACCATACTCATCTCAACTGGGAAAAATAAGGAACGATCCCCAAAGAAGTATGCTTGAGCGAAGATGAAGAACTGAATAGTGTCCACATCAAGGAAGGGGACTAACATGGGAAGAAGACATTTATAGTGCATCCTCTGTAAGGAGAAGCCTTGGCTGTCTTTGTTTCCAGTGAAGTCTACATAGAGGATGTTTAGCATCCTCTAAATCTGACATCCCAACCATGTCAGATGAGTCAAACATCCCTGAGCTGGATCTGGTTCATCAGCATCCACAGGACAAGAATGCTTTAGTGAACAAGCTAATTGTCAAGAGAGAAAATAAATAGCCATATGCCAATATTCCTTAAATATTGTATCAAAACAGGAGATCGGGCTCACAGGTTCTCAGCCTATTATGGACAAGGTTTGAGAAAGCAAGGTTTTCATTAAAGACACAATGGAATACTGAAAACAACTGCAGGTGTTTTTTTTTTTTTCTTTGCTGTTATTTCTGTTTCCCACCATCATCTCTTTTGAACCCTCATTTCATCTGTCGAGGTGTGGCCAGGAACCTAGGGAGGGAGGGGTTGTAGCTTTAGTAAGATCAGTCATAAGAATGTCAGAAGAGATGGATGAGGTCCACTGCAGCTCTGTAGATGTACACTGATGTGGAAGAGGCTTCCATTGTTTCTTACACAATTGTTCTTCTCTCCCTTCTCACACAGGCTAGAGAAGGCTCAGAGCTATGCATTTTCCGCAGTGAGAGATGGACTTTCAAGTGCTGTGGAATACTGTCTAGTCCCTGCCAGTTTGAAGTGCTCAGTGACCACACAGGGGCTTTTCATCCTCTTTGATCCTTTGGGGAGGAAGCTGGAGCTGGTACCAAGTAGGACAGAAGGCCAAACTCAGGAGCAACATAAGAAGAATACTTTTTAATCTTTGAAATGCTGACAGCCAGAGGATTTCCTGAGGTGTGGGTAAGGGATTGGTACCAAAAGGAAGGAAGGACATGGCTGTAGAGGAAAGTAATGATAAGTAGCTTGATTCATCGTGATAAAAACACCTTTCTACAAGGAAAGACCAAAGAGTCTGGCTTTGGCTAGTAACAGCCTGAAAGTGTCTTGACCTTACTTGGACTTATTTATTTATTTTTTTAAATCTTTTTCTTTCTTTTGACTAGAGTCTATTACTGTCACAGAAGATATTGCATATCGGGCATGTTACTTCCTTTATCCAGACACAATCCATTTCATGTTTCTTTATTTCCGTATTACTTAAATTTCCAAAGATAGAGTTGGCTATGCATGTATGTATGTATGTATGTATGTATGTATGTATGTATGTATGTATGTATGTATCTATCTATCTATCTATCTATCTATCTATCTATCTATCTATCTATTTATCTATTTATCTATCTAACCACATATGCTCTTATGAATAAAATGCTCCTCAGAATATTTTAATTTTGGAAGCCTGAAATGTCCAACCACACCTCTTCTGATATTCATATTACTTATCATTATTATGATTAGAAGCCTGTGATCCAAGATACAACATTCACCTGAAGTCCTCACCGGTTCCCACCGGATCTTCTTAAGGTTAGTTGATAGGTTAACTTTCTCCATTTACTTCAAATATTATGCGATCCCAGAAGAGAAGAAAGGACAGGGCAGCAAGGGACACAGGGAGTTAGCAGAGCTGAATTAGCAGGGCTGAGTTAGCAGGGCTGAGTTAGCAGAGCTGAATTAGCAGGGCTGAGTTAGCAGAGCTGAGTTAGCAGAGCTGAGTTAGCAGGGCTGAGTTAGCAGAGCTGAGTTAGCAGGGCTGAGCTAGTTAGCAGGGCTGAGTTAGCAGGGCTGAGTTAGCAGGGCTGAGT
>NC_034600.1:51804121-51846669 GCF_900095145.1 Mus pahari | reverse complement strand
CAGAGCACAGTTAGCAGGGCTGAGTTAGTAGAGCTGAGTTAGCAGGGCTGAGTTAGCAGAGCTGAGTTAGCAGGGCTGAGTTAGCAGGGCTGAGTTAGCAGAGCTGAGTTAGCAGGGCTGAGTTAGCTGAGTTAGCTGATGCATACACTTGGTCTCATTTCCCCTCTCTGTGTTTCTGTGCCTTTTCAAAATGAAATTAGCCTAATATCTCATCTCAGATGCATCCTCAAGAATTCTGATTAAAAGTGAGGCAGTGTTCAAAAGTACAAATGTCAGATGCTTCCTCTCATTGGAAGAGAGTGGACACACAAGAGGGTAGTGACCAAATGAAAGACAGATAATAACGTATTTTCTCTCATATGCAGGATTTAGATTTAGATTTATCTATACCTATGAATATGAAAGAGGAATACATGGGAGGAAGAAGAACAAGAGAGAGAGAAAGAGAGAGAAGTGGGAGAATGGGGGTGGGGAGTGGGAACAAATATGAACCAGAAACATGGATGCACATAAATGAGAATATTGTAATGAAAGCCATTATTTTGGACATAAGCTGCAATCATAAGTTTAAGGCCTCTAATCGTAAGGAAAGCTGAAAAATGTAAGGCTGGGGCCATGCTCAGTTGGTAGAGTGCTTGCCACACATGCAGGAGGATCTGAGTCAGAATGGCAAGGTGTTCCTGTATTCCCAGCACCAGGGATGTGGATCCAGGCAACTCGCAGATGCCTGGATCTCTCTGTTCAGGGAGCCAAATGGTAACCAAATTGATGAGCTACAGGTTTACTGAGAAATCCTTTCTTAAAAAAAAAAAAGGTGGACAGTGATAGAAGAAAGCATCAGTTTCAACCTCCAGCCTCCATATATGTGGACATCCATGTGCGTGAACACCCACTCATGTGCATAAATGTAGAAGTATACCCCACAATACTATAATGCATAATCTCTCTCTCTCTCTCTCTCTCTCTCTCTCTCTCTCTCTCTCTCTCTCTCTCTCTCTCATTCTCTCTCTGTCTCCAAAAAGTAATTAGACATTTTTGACAAAGCCATTGTTATTATATAGATTGATTCAATATATAAACTGTCAAAATGAGAAATGGACTTGCCTTTAAACAGTCAAATTAAAGCAATTTCCATAGCTAATCCAAACTAATTTTAAAATTAGTTGTGGATGGAACCAGTTAGAAGATTTAAAGTAATATGAAAATTCATACTGTACTCTAGTGAGTTGTCTCAAAGATATGTCTATATTTTCTTCTCTTCAAAACAATTGATTTCAGCTCCAGAGATGCTGCACTCACCAGGGGTGGGTTCTTAAAATTTTATATTGACTAAAAACTTTTAAAATTGGTACATAAAGTATCTTCATAGTTGTGGCATTCCATGGGACATTTGGTACAAATTTGTGTGCAAACCAAGGTTAAAAGATATATTTCTTCTATTTCTTTGTGATAAAAATACTTAAATTTCTCTCTAGCTGGGACAAATACCAGACACCAATTTCTTTCTGGTTCAATAACATCAATGTTAGGAAGGTGGGACTTGGGCAGAATTTAAAAGGATGTTACGCAGCACTGAAAGACATCATTTAGAGAAGTTGATATAAGGAGAAGCAGATGGCAGACTAAAAGAATTAGAAAACTTCAGATATAGGTAATGAATACAATGCCTAATTATAGGTTTCCCACTATTTTCTCCTGGAACCATAACTTTCAGTTATTATCTGTTTTGTCTTGTTAGATGAGAGATCTTGGACTCCCTGTAAACTCTTGAAGTTTTCTATTGAGAAGGGAAATTGAACTCCTCCTCTAAGATGTAAACACTTACTTGGTCAAGAAGACATTATCTCATCATCTGCACTGGGTGAACTATGCTTCCCGTTTCATTCTAAAGTCTATTGGAGCAGCAGCAATGCTTTGGATGCTGAATTACGGATCCTGTGGAGCCAAACCTTATGGAACCACAAATCCCGAGTCCCTGCTCACCTTGCTCACAGGTCAATGAACTTGAAATGGGAGGTGTCCAGGAGTCTTCCTTGCATGTATACCTTGATGGTCCAGCAACAACAAAACCTCTGGGGCATTTCAGCTCAATGGATTCCCCAATCTGATACACTCTCTTAAAGGGGGAGACGGTCAGGACATCCTGAACAACGGGCTTGAGGCACGCAGTCCCTGCAGGGAGAGCAATATCTCAGATGTGTTCAGCGGAGCAGGAGAGTCAACAAATACACTCAGATGATGCGTGAGCAAAGAAGTGATGCTAGTGAGGTTTACTGTGTTTGCTCAGCTGTGGTACCTCCTTTTAATCGGTGAAATTTGTAGTTAAAAAAATCTCTAGCTTCTCCTCAGTAACCTCACTAAAACAAATCCTTTAATCCGGATAGCAAAGGATTATTTGCTGAGGAGCTGGCTCCACACTCACCTTTTGTCAAATCTTTTGAATCTTTTTTTCTGTCAAGAAATAATTTCCTTTATTTTTCTACCTCTTGAGCTTTTCATCCTTTTAAAGAATTTATTTATTTTTTTTAATTTTATCTCTATGTGTATTTGCCCGTGTGTGTGTGTGTGTGTGTGTGTGTGTGTGTGTGTGTGTGTATACCACAGGTGTGCCTGATGTCATGCCTAAGGAGTCAGAAGAGGATGCCCATCTCCTGAAACTGTATATACGGATGGTTGTGAGCTGCCATGGGGTTCTTGGGATCAAACCTGCATCCTCTACATGAGTAGCAAATGCTCTTAACTACGGAACCATCCCTCCACCTTCCTTTTGTGTTTTTCTTAAAGTAAGTCACTACACTGTGAATGACAGACACAGACCATTTTAGTCGACAGTGCTCGCAGCTCTAAGTAAGTGATTCCAGAAGGTGTTTGAGTCTTGTCAAAAAAGGTACCTTTTCTGAGTCTTGTTTGAATCTCAGGTTTTACCTTCCAACAGCATGGGTTGTCACAGAAAACACATATTTGACGCCGTCTTTTCTGGTTAAGGATGTAATGGTATCTTATACAAAATTCCAAATCTGAGTATTACCCTTTTGAGATTTATCCATTTGTTTGTTTCAATTTTACATCACCCAAGGCAGATACCCATGGTTAGATAAGTTTTCTGGTTCCATAAATTTCTTTTTAGAGGCATCCTTCATAGTGCCACTAAGTCTTTTTACCACCTTTGCTAAAAATTGGTAAGATGAACTGAATTGACTTTGTTCTATTTGTATGGGGCACTTCCATTCTGCAAGGAAGTCATGCCCATCATGCAAATGCTTGTGCTTGCCCCATGCTCACGTTGGCATTCCACGTCTCCTTGCCTCCAGGTTCTGTCTGGTAAACATCTGAAGTACTGGAATCCAACAGCTGTGAAGCCAGTAAGACATGAAATTTCAACATCCTCCCCAACTGAGTACACTTTCTTCTCATTCTAGAATTAAAAGGGAAAGAAGAAATCATGAATGTGATGAATTACCATCTCTGGATACCTTAGGATCTCCCTGGATTCTGCCCAGTGCATACACTCAGCTGTCTTCTTAAGATTCTGCTCCTAAATTCAGTCCAAATGTCTTTTCATTCCTCGTCTTCCTCTTCCTCCTCCTCCTCTTCCTCCTCCTCCTCCTCCTTCTCTTCATCCTCCTTTTCCTCCTCCTCCTCATTTTTGTTCTTGGATAACTTTTTAGCTTTTTATTCTCTGAATTCACTTTTCTGCCTTAAACTATACTTTTTGTATTGGAATTTCCCTCTGCTTTTGAGTATGATTGTACATGCCTTTAATCACAGTATTTTGGAGGCAGAGGTAGTAGAACTCTATGTGTTTAAACCCAGCCAGGACTACACAATGGGATTAGTATGCCTTACAGGTTACAGACAGGTTGTACTTTCTACCTGAGCTTTTTGTGCTTCTGGGATCCGTGGAGAGCTGAGCAAGCCTCCGTGGGCTCTTGCACCCATGGACAAAACCAAAACCAAAACCAAAACCAAACAGATGGCAAAACTTCCTCCTTGGGGTTTGCTGTGTAAGCACATCGACCTGATTTTCAATCTTCCCCACCAATGTAAAATCCAGATGTGGTGACAACATCTGTTACTCGAGCATTGGTGGTGGGCAGAGACAGGAGGTTCTCTGGGGCTTGCTGGGCACTCAGTCTAGCCACTGAATCGAGTCTAGTCTCGTCTTGTCTCCTCTCGTCTCGTCTAGTCTCACTCCTGGTTGAATGAGAGATCTTGTCTCAAAAATAATGAAGAAGAAAGCAACAACAGAGGGCATTTAAAGTTGTCGTCAGGCCCCCATGCACATCTGTATATACACATGCACAAAAGTGCACATAGATATACAATACACACACACACACACACACACACACACACACACACACACACACACACAACCAAACAAAACCCTATGTGATGACGCCTCCTGTTATGGGTTGCCTGTGAAACATTCCTTGCAGGTTCATCTGTTTGAACACTTGTTCCCTAGACAGTGGTACTGGGACGGGAGGTTCAGAAACCTTAAATAAATGGAGTCTAGTGGGAGGAAGTGTGCGCCTGGGGTTCAGGCCTTAGACCTTATAGCCAGTTCACACTTTCCACCCGGGCTCTGTGTGCTTCCTAGTCTGTGGAGATGTGAGCAGGCCTCCTCAGGCCCTTGCCACCATGGACAGGCTCTTCCCTCGCTGTTGCTTATTCAGCTACAACATTCCCATCTGTAATCACCAGCCAACATATATCCTCCCGGAGTTAGTTGTGTAAGTAATTGTTCAAGGATTTAGTCATATTCGTTTTTCTCCATTCACATGCTTGAACATGGGCCACAGCAATGAGACGTGACACAAATACCCAGTGTTGCTAGAAAAGAAAAGCTTTATGCTCACAGTGCCATGGCTGTTCATTGCATGACCATCTTATGTTTATAAGAAGCATGTGCCAATCCTAGAAGCTGATTAGTCATTATATATTTCCCAGATAATTGATAAGGCATTGTCTTATGGGGACTCACTAAAAATTTCAAGATTAAAAACTGGGTCTTGCACTTCTTAAACTATTAGTTAAAACTAACTCATGCTACTGTCCTTACCTCCTGTCATTTTGTTTCTGAAATAAGTCACTGCTTTGAACTCTTGTCTCCATTTCTCCCATGAAGCCATAACACATACAAATATGTTACAATTATATAACACATACAAATTATACAATTATAACATACAAATTATACAATTATATAACACATACAAACATGTTACAATTATTGAGATCAAAGGGCAGCGAGATTCTCTTTTTTTTTCTTTAATTATTTTATTAGATATTTTCTTCATTTACATTTCAAATGCTATCCCAAATGTCCCCTATACCCTCCCCCTCCCCTGCTCCCCTACCCACCCACTCCCACTTCTTGGCCCTGGCATTCCCCTCTATGGGGCATATAAAGTTTGCAAGACCAAGGGGCCTCTCTTCCCAATGATGAGTGAATATGCCATCTTCTGCTACATATGCAGCTAGAGACACGAGCAGCCGAGAGATTCTCAAACACTTTTACTCCCCAAATTCCTCAACTGTCTGCTAAACTTCTACTTTGTTTGTTTGCTTGATTTTATTTTTTTTGAGACAGGATCTCACTGTATGGTCCTGCCTTGCCTGTAAATCACTATGAACATCAAGCTGGCCTTGAACTCACATAGAGCCATTTGTCGCTGCCTTCTGAGTGTTGGGATTAAAGATACACTCCATCACACCAGGTTTAAACAACTCTTCCAAATACATAAATTAATCTAGTCTATGGGACTTGGTTACAACATCAGGGACTGGAGCAAGGGAAATAATCTAATTTTATAAAAAGATCCATAAGCATAATGAATTCCTGGTTAAAGCCTCACTGGATTTTTAAAATTAAATAACAAAAAAATTTTTCTTAAAAGTTTTAGCGTTCAGCTGGTGTAAACATGTTAAACATTATTTAGGCAGCTGGATATGACAATATATAATTTTGACATCGATCTTCTAAAGCAGGAACTAGAAAATATTTTTCTATAAAGGGCTTGCATTAGTCAGTTGCTGGTCATAAAAGCATCTGTCACAGTTGTTCATTTTTTCTACTATTTCATGGAAGCAGTCATAGGTAATATGTAAATAAATTAATATGGCTGTGTTGTAAATGTTTCTTTTAAAGTAACAAACTAGATTGACCCCTAAGGCTGTACTTTGCTGATGCCTGTTCTAAAGGATCGCTCCCTGCTCTGTGACTTCCAGCCTAGCAGCATGAGCACAGTGTGGACATTTGTGGATATTGTCTTTTTGAGGCAGCACTTGAGAGCTTGTCAACCAGATTGTGGGAATGGAAGTGCCTGCTCTGTGTTTTAGCATGCTTTCCATTGCACTGGTGAGACCAAGACCTCTACCCTGGAATAAAGACTGATTGAAATGACCTCCTTCCATAATGCCTCTTCTTGTGACCAGAAGGCACGGTACATTAGTACATGCGGCATGGGCTTTCTGTCATGGATATCTATGATGGCGCTGTTGGAGATATGTACGATACTGAGTTTTGATAATAAATATACTATTGGAAAAAAAAGATGAATTTAAAGGTTTTATTCATTTAAAAAAAATGTAAAACGGCCAGAGAGAAAGCCTTTTGTGATCAATTTTAATGCTATATATCTCCTAAAGGATTCAATCTACAGCCACAGACTCATGTGACAAGAATCACATCTTATTAAAAAAAAAAAGCATAGAAACATATTGTGACTGAGTGAAAAGGACGAAATTTAAAAGATGTTAGAATTGTTTTGACTGCTCCAAGGTCTACACATTTCTAACCTAACCAATCAATAAAGGTTCAGCTCTAATGCTTATGTCCAAGTCACCTTTATGTCTAGGGGAATGTGCCTTAGAGACAAAAGGAAACAGCCAGGTCTTAGTTGCAAACTGTTACAGCCATCCAAAGCTACTCCATGTTGAACCATCATTGTTCACTCAGAGAGTCTGCCACCTTCTTATGGCTGGAGTGATACAAAGGAAAACGTCACCTGGTTCCTCCTTGTCTGACAGGTGTGAAGATAGCCCAGGGTATTCAAGACAAAAGGGTGTTCCAGCATTTCTGGATGTCCCTTTGTACTTTTGAGTTGGCATATTATTAAAGTAGGAAAATAACAACTCTAATAAAAAGAAAACCTTCTTTTGGACTTGCTTTCCAGTCCTCTTTCTGAACTTCAAACCAAGGGTTACATGCAAGACACTCACCCAGATAAATGCATTTTCCGGGAGAGGTGGTTGAGGACACCCTGAATCTGATTCTGACCCAGCAAGGTCTACCTCTTTCATTTCTTCATCATCATTGATACATGGTTGTCCACTAAAAGGGAGAGAAATAAATATGTGCAGGTGCACACACAAACATATATACATGCACGCATATATTAAAGCAACATGACCAATCTGTCTAACATATTCATCATATACTGATACCGATTGAATAGGGAACCCGCTACTTAGTGAGTTAAGGGTGGAAGCAGATTTTGTGCTTCATTAGTATATTGTGTAGGCACACCTAAAGTTCTAAGCGTTTCTCAACTGACAGCGGTAAATGCAAACCAACATTTTACTCCCTCACACCCGACCTTACACATTTTCCATTATTGAGAATGTACAGTCTTCTTCTTGCTTATTCATGCCATCACAGCTTTTTCCTCCTCGCTGTGGCGCAGGGTTATTACACTCTCGGGTTCTTGATCTCCTATAAGCAGCATTGCATGCACTCCAGGAAGACCAGCAGCCCCAATTTCCATCTACTGCATCTGTAACAGAGGAAGACCCATAGCCATCGTGGTGCAAGAAAATCTGGGCTTTGAGACTCGGGCAACATGGTCTCCTCACATTGGCTCTGTGACATGCTTTGTGGGATGTTGCAGCTTTCCACTGAGGGCTGCAAGGAGCCCTGATGGAAGGGGTCTCATACAATGTCTGATTCCTTTTCCAGTTCTCACAGACATGAATAAATTGGCAACAGAGAGAAAACATTTAAATTATCTATCTATCTATCTATCTATCTATCTATCTATCTATCTATCTATCTATACAAAAATAAAAATCTCTCTGAACAATATTGGGATCTGAGTAAGAATGGACTCCATACCCTCATATATTTAAATGTCTGATGATCAGGGAGTAGTACTACCAGAGAGGGATTAGGAGTGTGACCTTATCGAAGGAAGTGTGTCATTAGGAGTATGCTTTGAAGTTTCAAAAGCCCAAGCCAGGCCCAGAGTCTCTTCTTGCTGCATTTGGATCTGGATGTACAACTCTTAGCTACAGTGTCTGCCTCCATGCTCCCCACTATGTTGATAATGGACTAACCCTCTAGAACTATAAGCAAGCCCCAGTTAAATCCTTCCATTCTTAGAGTTGTCATGGGCATGATGCATCTTCACAGCAATAGAACACTGACTAAGACAGAAGTGTATATCACATTGACACTCTCATAGTTATTAGAACATATCCTTACTCATAGGCCTCATTTCTTCTCTAAGAAAAATCTGAGTTAATTTATTTAGCCATGTATGAAAACTTTGCATATTGCTTAATTTATCCCTTATTATGAAATATCATGCTTATACATTATAACACACAAACTAATATACTTCTCTGGTAACATGGTGGTTTGAACGATAAATGTGCCCCATAGTTCTAGTTGGTATCCTTGTTTTGGGGAGACTTAGGAGGTGCGGCTTTGCTGGAAGAAGTGTGTTACTGGAGTGGACTCCAAAGTTTGAAAAGCTGTGCGCTGTTTCTCTCTCTGCTTCCTGTTTCCATAACATTCCAAGCCCCTGGAAATGCAATCCCCCAGGAAACCCTTTCTTCTCTCAGCTGCCTTGTTCATGATGTTGTGCCACAGCAATAAAAGAAAAACTATGACACACTAGCATGTATTTATTTTATAATGTCTAATTTTATAATTTTACTATGAGGCCTTTATATATGCTTTAGATCATAACTAAATGCACACATCTGTACACACACACACACACACACACACACACACACACACCCTTCAACCCTCAAGTGATAACAGGATTAGCCCCATCTTATTGATTAGGATCTTGTAACTCGGAGAGGTTAGATAATTTTTTTAGGATTATTCAGTTCATAGGTTACAACAGAGTTTGGCATTGGTTTGTCTTTGGCATCTAATATTTGGGAGCTTGTTCACAACATGAGGTTCACTCATGAGTTTTATTTTGTCAAATTCATCAACCTATAATTATATATATTTAAAGGGAAAAGTACTGACCTGACAATCAGTTCCTGACACTTACCAGATTTGTAATCCGGGGACCTGTGCTCGCAGTTCTCACCGTAGGTGCCGCTCTGGCACACACACAGGCATTCGGTGCCTGAGAGCCTGGCGCGGGCGTTATTGGGACATGGCGCACACTGGCAAGAGTCAAACTTGGCTGCATACTCTAGAAGCGCTCTCCTGAGGTTGTTCCGTTTTGTCACTGCACACGGGATGTTTCTGACCAAGTCTGTGATCGGGGCAAGCTGCAAACAGGTGACAGAGACAACTCTGGTCCCTTCCACTCTGGCAGTCAGTGTTTTGCCAGCACTACCTAGTTCTCATCAAATCAATGCTTAACAGAAACAAACAAACAAACAAACAAACAAACCCATATTCCCAAGGAATTATTAGAGAATCCAGTGTAGTCAGCTGGCTGCTGAGCCAGGAGAGAAAAGTCTAGTACCTTCGGGCAGAAACAAACTGTGTAGAATTAACTGACCCTGCAGGTCTGCTGTGAAGGAAGCCACATGTTGTTTATTTAGGCTTGCATCATGTTATTTATGAAGCATCAAACATAAGCAGTAAAAGTGCTGAGCTAGGCCGCCAAGAACTATCAATGCTCATTAGTGCTCTGCAGTTAGCTCATTAACCTTGACTCAGGAGCCCCTGGAGAGGATGAGGGGAGGTTCCCTCGCTCTCTGTCTATGGATGCACACTGGCTTTTGTTGGAGTATGGTGAGAAAATGCATGGTGGGAGGAAATGGAGAGGTGAACTTGAGGTTCATGTGAGTGGGAGGATTGTAACAAATAAAGCAGGCAACAGTGGCAAGAGGAAAAACATGGGCTCTGTAACCCTTCTATAAAGCCCAGGTTGTGCTGTGTGCTACAATGTTGTTCATCTGGACAGCTGGCCTCATTCCTACCATAACTCCTGGAGTACACTTTTTTTTTTTTCTGCTGCATGTAAATAATCCCTTGTTCATAATGATCCAGTGTTCTATTTCTATTTAAATGAAGGCAACAGAATAGCTTTGGGGTGCCTTTAAAATGCAGTTATGCCATAGGCAAATCTGACTTTAGATGACTTGCTATTGTACAAAGGATCCCATGAGTGACAGAACTCACCTTTTGGTCTCATTCTAACAAATACAAAACTGGAAAATTGAATCGAGGGTGATGGACGCTGGAAACCAGATGGATCTAAAATTTTCCTCATATGCTCACAAGATAGAGTTGCATGAAACCCCCAAATCTGCAAGTTGCTGTTCCACAGTGAGGTGAAGGGAGCTTGCTATTCCCCGGCAAGTGTGAACAGTGTTACTCACCAAATATCCCTTCTCAGTATTTCATGTATGCTAGCAATTCTAGAACACTCACTTACATTATAAAAGCCATAGACGCGCAATTTAACACTTTTTCTAAGTGTGCATCACGACTGTCTATTGAAAGCAGACATCCTGTCTGTCGTCTAAAAAGGAAGCGGAAAAGGGAATGGTGTGGCGTGCACTTTGGGCTGATGAACTGTGGAGCCCCTCGTACCCTCAGAACTCTTCAGTCTTACCTCATAATCAACCACAGCAGGGTTTTCCTTCACCGATTCTAACCACTCAGAGTAGACCTTCTCCTCTGGACCAGAGGTGCCCTTCTCCCATGCCAAGGCTGCTGCCTCCTGACTCCTCCCGCCCAGGACCAGGGAAATGGATTTCTCTGATCCCTGCAAAAAGGAACCTGCAAGATGATTCGAGAAAACGATCCATTTAATTTTCTTGAAAATTCATACCTCAAAGACGAGTCAATTTTCTCAGGAGGGCAATGTAGATAGCACAGTCAGGTCCTGCCAAGAAGTAAGCTCGGAGGAAAACGTGAGAGAGCGTTTCTTATCTCTACATGGGGGAATTAATAACAAATGATTACAGGAACGGTGCCAACGGCGCCGGTTAGTCAGCACAGGGTACACACCAGGCTCTTCACACACATTAGCCTACATAATTGTCATGATGATGCTAAGTAGATATTACTGTCACTGAGGATACTGAAGCTGCAAGCAATTTGTTTTGAAATGCATAGTTAGCAACAGGCAGCCGTGGAATGCACGCGTACCCTATTTTCCAACTGCTTTTCTCTCGATTTGAAGCAGACCTCCTAGCTTTGGATTTATACTCCTCTATGTTCGGAGTCTGTGGAGTAACACAAACCATGTACCTCCTACTGCTATGTTAGAAACTTAGGAATTCCAGACCAAGAACAAAACGTGATGGATTGTTTATAGACTTAAAACTATAGACATGGATGGGGAATAAATAGAGAGAAATAAACCAAATGGAATGACAACCAGAGATAATGACTGAGAGTCAGTAGCATTACCCAGGTCTCTACAGATTTTCAACCTTTGGGTTGTGCCCTTTGGGCTTCCGAATGACCCTTTCAGAGGGGTTGCCTAAGATCATCGAAAAAACACAGATATTCCCATTACAATTCATAACAGCAGCAAAATTACAGTTATGAAGTGACAAAAGTAATTTTATGCCTGGGAGTCACTACAACATGAAGGACTATATTAGAGGGTCACAGCATTAGAGCCACTGCTCTAGACTTCCAGTAAAAGTTAGGCATGTCATTACTGTCAGAAATTCTCAAGTGAGATGGTATAGAATAGGAGAAATACTGGCATATGAAGAAAGAAGCCTGAACCCTTTGAAAGGGGTAGTATAAGAAAAGTTCTTTTAAATGCTTTGTATTTATTTTTGTTGAACATCAGGGTCGGGGAGGTTAAATTAATATCTGATCTTACGTTGATGTTGTATTGATTGACAGGATAGTGACTGTCATGTAGCGAATATTTGGTTTGATACCGCATATTTCACAGATACATTAATCCTGATAAAAGTTATATATGCTAGACAGGTGGTCTTAAGGAATGAAAATCATTAATAAAATACTATTAGCTGGCTTTTAAAGGAGTTCAATTTCAGTATACTCAGGGCCCTCCGCTTGCTAGGCAAGCACTCTACCATGAAGTTATATCTTTAGCAGCCTTTTGTTTTGTGTCCTATGGTCAACTACAAAGCCAGTGACTACAAACTCAGTGCTTAATAGAGGGCAGATGTTGTTATTCTCACTTAATGAGGATTCTCAAGATACACACACAAAGTAAATCCTACTATTATTTTCATTTCATGTGTGTGTGAAAAACCATAGACAAGGGAAGATTAAGCTCTTGATGTTGGTCACATAGTGAGTCTATACTGGAGACAAAGTTTGAATTCAGGCAGTGGGCCAGCAAGGGTATTACTTAGTATTTTCAGTGTATGTCATAATTAGGAAAACATCCCTTTGAAATGTTTCTTCAATTAGTCAGTTAATTAATTAACTTTATATCCTGACCACAGTTTTGACTTTTCTGATTTTAATCGTTTTTTTTTTTTTTAAGATTTATTTATTTATTATATGTAAGTACACTTAGCTGTTTTCAGACACTCCAGAAAAGTGTGAAGATGTTGTGAGCCACCATGTGGTTGCTGGGATTTGAACTCAGGACCTTAGGAAGAGCAGTCAGTGCTCTTAACCACTGAGCCATCTCTCCAGTCCATGATTTTATCTTATACCTCTCCCTTTAACACCCACTCTGTTTTCCTGGAGAATGTACTTCCCCGGTTTTGTCTGTGAATACTGTCTGGTAATGTTTCTTCTTTGTTTATTTGTGGTTCATACCATGTCAGTTTACTGGAAAAGTCTGAATCTTTTTTAATTTAATAAATTTAGGAACTCTGAAAAAAAATTTCTTTAACCTGTCACAGTTTTCAAGTTTAAAGATGGAACGTGAATGACTCCTATCGCCTATCAGCATCATCCTGATTTGAAGTGGGCTACTGCCGATCTCTACTAGGATTACATTCAACGATTTTAGCGGGGCATGCAAGAACTGCTTAATTTCTACCAGAGCCCTTTTCAAAAGTCAGCTATGTTTTATAAATTTACGTTTAAGTCAAATTGATATACTTACTATAAGTTTGTGTGTATCCACTCTTTGTTTCTCTCTGCGTTCATTTCCTGATCCAAACTGGCAGTCGTAATTATACCTGTCTCACAGCTTACGTGGGGATTAAACACTAGAAAAGACCAGTTCACACACACAACAAAATAGTGCCTGGGATATAGGAAGAACTTGATCAGTGTTGATTTTTTTCCCCTTCTGTCTCGCTCTTCCTCCTTTTTTCCCTCCCTCATTCCCTCTTTCTTTCTGCCTGTCATGAGTATTGGTACTTCCTTAAGTATAGAGAGCTTAGAGATGGCGACAAGGTCCTAGATTCTTTTAAAAGTTAATAAAAGAGAAGATGTAAACATGGCATAGTGTGATGGATGCTGAGATGGTATGGGTGCAAGCTGCAGTGTGAACCCGTGGGAAGGCACGATGGATGTGTTAGTCAGGAAGAGCCCCCTAGACTGCCTCCTGAAAATTATAACTTCAATATTGGGTGACCTCAAAGTAAAAAAAAAAATCACATTGTTAGCATAGTAAACATTTAAGTAATTCAGAAATACTCCTCGTACCCTTTCCTCGGTGGTTTTACATACGGGATGATTCTGTTCTCAGGGCCCCCTTGGGCACATTGTCTCTACCCTTGAGTTCTATACTTACTTGCTGGGTTAAACTCTTGATATCAATTATTTTGCTTGTGCTCCTAAACTCCATTTTCCCCAGTCCTCTCCTTATTTAAGCTACATCATGGCCTTTACATATGAATAAACCTGAGTTAGAGAAAACAGGGAGCATTGCCTTTTGAATGCTCAAGTGCACTTGTCTAAATCTGGTGGGAATCATAGTTTGGAAGGCAGTAATTATTAACCGTGTAGGACCAGTATCCTGAGGGAATAAAGCAATTGTCCAGCTCTTAATATTTAAATGAAAAAAATCAAAAGCCAAGCCTCCTATGACTCAGAGCAGGAAATTAAGATATTAATTATAGAATGATAGAAATGTACAATGACTTGGGCCATTTTCCTTTTCAAAGGACAAAAATGTTTTGAGCTGTAGGATGAATGGAGATTGAGATTTGTTGTATTCCACAGTAGAGAATGAGGGCCCTATAATTTTGAGTTGAATTTTGGAGGGCTTAGTTTACTAGATAAATCTGATGGAAGTAAATTTGTATCTCATTTTTCTCTAGTTATATGTGAATGGATATTTTCATCTAATGTTGCATGCAAGTTAGTGCTGATTTCTTTGAAAAGCCATTTATAGTTATCTGCTATGTATGTAACATAGCTTGGACTTCCCTGAACCTAGAGGAAGATGATGAAATCTTCATAGCTTTATAGATTCAAGCTGTGTAGACACAACCTGTCTATACACGACTCTGGGTTCAACAATCACAGGCCTAGGGATGATCATCAACACTAGACAAGGTCCTAGCATGACAACAGTGAGCAGAGCAGGTAGATGCTACATGAGAGGAAATGCAAGGGCAACAAGCTCACAAGGATTCATTCTCTGATGCCAGAGTGCCCCAGTGTTCCCTCAACAAGTATGCACGTGCTCATGTGCACAGACAACTCCATAGTAAAACTAGCCCAGGGAATCACCAAATGGAAACAGTCGGAGTCCTATATCTGACTCAAAAGTGAAAGTTTAAACCCAGAGAGATGGATTTGTACTCTACTGGTAACTATATATTTTTCTACTATTTAGAAGGAATGGCAATTTGAGAGATATGTTGAATTCTGTTTAGGATAAAGAAAATCCGTACCCGTGGACATGTGAATTATTCCATGTACTGGCTGGTTTGTGTGTCAACTTGACACAGGCTGGAGTTGTCACAGAGAAAGGAGCTTCAGTTGAGGAAATGCCTCCATGAGATCCAGCTGTAAGACGTTTTCTCAATTAGTGATCAAGGTGGGAGGGCCTAGCCCCTTGTGGGTGGTGCCATCCCTGGACTGGTAGTCTTCAGTTCTATAAGAAAGCAAGCTGAGCAAGCCAGAGGAAGCAAGCCAGTAAGGAACATCCCTCCATGGCCTCTGCATCAGCTCCTGCTTCCTGACCTACTTGAGTTGCAGTCCTGACTTCCTTTGGTGATCAACAGCAATGTGGAAAATGTAAGCTGAATAAACCCTTTCCTCCCCAACTTGCTTCTTGTTCATGATGTTTAGCAGGAATAGAAACCCTGACTAAACATTCCATTTCTTCTTGAGTTGAAAATAATGGTTGACTGTTTCATACATTTACATAATTACTTATAGTAGTTTCACCTCCCATTTCTCTCCCTTATATCTTCCTCTGGACCACTGGTATCCTTCTCAATGTGTTGGTCTTCTATGTTCATGTCTTGTGTGTGTGTGTGTGTGTGTGTGTGTGCGCATGGCACACTAAAGTCATATTAAAGTCAGTTTCTGAGCACGTGTGTGAAGTTGATCAGTGGAGCCAGTTGAGGAAAATAATTCCCACCCTTGCCCACAGGTCAATCTTGTGGGGGTGTTTTCTCAACTCGGGTTCCCAATTCCAAAATGATTATAGCTTATGTCAAGTTGACATAAAACTACCCAACACACTATTGATTTTTCAAAAGTTTATATTATGAGAGGACTGGTCTCTTTTACATACTATTTTCCATGTTACATTTTTGGAGGGTAGAATATAGTGTAAATGCAGTTGCCAAGTTTATTATTTTTATTTTGATTATGCTTAACACACACATACACACACACCTCTGATATGTTCTAATACTATATTTAGAATTTTCTATTAATTATTGCAACAAAACACTTGTATTTGCTTCTCAGATGTATTCCTTGTGAGAATGAAAATTTCAAATTTGCGTGTCTCTATGATGTGGCTTCTGTTTGTTTAGAGCAGAATGTATAGCATTCAATGAGTCTGTTAAGTGAAGAGAAGAATTTTATAGTAGAAGTTAATTATAATTTCAAGGCATAGGAGAGAACATGAGTTATTTAGATGATTGGAAAAGTTTGGCTCTGTAGAGAAAGAGGTAAGGCCTTAGGCTCACATCTGGGTGGGACCAGGGCAGACTTGTTTCTGGTTTTAAAATGCTTTCAGGCCTCTTTTGTTCTCTCTTCGCCATTAAGACATTTGTGGCCTCTTAAGGGCCCATTTTTGTGTAGTCAGTTCAGTTTGACTTCTTTCAGAGTTATGACTGTTGGAATGGGTGGCACAAGCTTCATTCCTCATGATGGCCTTGTGAGAGAATGTTCTAAAAATTGATCTAACTGTCCTTATGCCTTTCTGGAAAAGAAAAAGTAGCCTTTTGCTTTCTTCCCAGTTCTACAGAGAACAGATGCCCTTTGTATCCCAAACCTCAATTAAGGTAAATATATAAAGAATTGTGCCTTTCTCTATATTCTCTTTCCCTCTAACTTTTCCCTCAGACAAGATGGCTCAGTGTACAAGGTCATTGAACTCTCTGTTATTTCGGACAACTCTTATTAGAATGTAGTATTCTGTATAACTCTCATATGCTTATGAGGCAAGGAAACTAATTTGTAAGAACCTTTAAAAATCCAATAGCCGGGGCTGGTGAGATGGCTCAGTGGGTAAGAGCACCCGACTGCTCTTCCGAAGGTCCAGAGTTCAAATCCCAGCAACCACATGGTGGCTCATAACCATCCGTAACAAGATCTGACACCCTCTTCTGGACTGTCTGAAGACAGCTACGGTGTACTTACATATAATAAATAAATAAATCTTTAAAAAAATTCAATAGCCAAAAAAAAAAAGAAAGAAAAAAAAGAAGAAAATCTAATAGCAATAAAGTCGCCTAAGTCTGAATAGCCAACAAAAACTTTATATCTAACAAATCCCCCTCTAAAAAGTTATCCTTCTATCCAGAGAAACTTGGTTCCCATCCCTCATCAAAGAAGCTTCCTTTTTCAACAGATGGAGGCTAATACATAGCCCCACAACTGGCCAAAAAGAGAGTAAGTGGTTGTGACAAGCCCAGCCCCAACTCCTACATCAAATGGAATCCGACACTAGGGCTGAGGGAATACTGGTGTAAAGAGGCCAGAGAGGTTGCAAAAGCCAGCGAACCAGCATGCCCGCTGCTGGATACTATCTCCTACACATGCCAGGGAAGGTGAATCCATAAAATCTCACTGTGGTTGAGGAAACAAGAGCTTAGAATGATAACACCAGTCAGCATGCTGGGTGGGTGGGGCATTTCACAAGGCTCAGTCTCTAGAGGAAGAACTATAGGCAATTGGTACTGAGCAGGGAGAATTAGTATTCTTTAGGGTTGAGTTCCACCTATGTTGTATAATCCCAAGTAGTTAGCACTAAACACATGGATATATGAGCAATACTATATGGACTCAATAGGTTTTATGTACAAATGCATATATATATATATATATATATATATATATATATATATATATATGTGTGTGTGTGTGTGTGTGTGTGTGTGTGTGTGTGATAATAATTATAGAAGAAGAGAGGTAATGAATTTGAGACAGGGTGGAGAAGGGGTATGGGAGGAGTTGGGAGGAACACAAAAGGGTAGAAATATTGTAAATATAGTGCTTTTGTATGAAATTCTATAACTCCCCCAATTAAATAAAAACAGAACAAAACTTTATAGTTTAACAATATATGAACAAATGACTTAATTCATCACAGTATGTAATGAATATAATTTAGGTATTACAATATGGAATTAGATCAAATAAACCCAGATGTGTTTTGCCTTAGCAGAGGGGCAGTCAATATCAAACTATTGCTGATTAATCAATAATGACTTTGAGAAAATTATTCTGGGATAAGAGCAGAAATTGCCAGAATCAAAATGTTTATACTATGCATAGTAGCACTAATCTCTAATCCTTCAACTTAGGAAGTTAAAAGAGTAGGTTAACGAGTTAGAAGACAGCCTGATGTTCATGGGGAGACCTTTTCTAAAGGCTGGAAACAAAAATGGAGTCTTTCATGTCAGTCTTTTAAAGACAAACTAAAGCTAAGAGGTTCAGGAAAAAGGGTTTTCAGACATGGATACCTGACAATAACTAAATGTTTTCTAATCTTGTCTTCTATTTTTATTCTGTTAATATTTGCTTCAGACATAGAGGTGCTTAAAAACACATTAAGTTATAAGTGCTTACATTTGCTTCCACATGCAAAATTATGCCAGAGAATTGCCTTCCAGGTAAGAAGCTATGGGGACTCTCAACAAGTTGCATAGTTTCAGGATGCCATCCATGGTACATTGCAAATCTTAAAATACGAGATAATGGGAGGTAGCAAGGGACAAGACCACAGGGCCCCTTTCCTGTTTTACATTATAAAGATACTTCTGTAAGATGGAACACTATAAAAAGGAGTCAGTGCACACTCGTTTTTAACATCACACTGTCAATGACTGGTGTGTTCTGTGTTAAGCTCCCATTCTACCTTTCAGCCCAGATACCCCAGACAGAATCTGTGCTTGAATCAGGCAAACTCTAACTAAACTCAGTGTTCCTAGAAGGGTCTGAGTCCAGATATTCAGAAAATGAGGGAATAGTGCAAGGAATGATGACACATGATTGGCTCTTCTTGTAGTTGCTGGAACCCTTTTCCTCATCCTTATAAACTTTGCTGGTGAGGTGTAATACAGCTTTCAACAACATGCCAGTCTTTTCCCTTCTCAGTTGATAGGTCTGAATAAAGTAGAACTTAAAGATTCAATTCCTGTCACTGCACATGTGCTATCGTGGGGACAGGTGGCATGAATTCCAGCATTCTCGTTACAAATCTAGCTATTTAATGCTTAGTTAACTACATATCTTTGCTTTCTAAGTTTCTTAGTGGGGGTGTCTGGTTTATAGTCAAGCCTACTTTTCAATGCCTGATAAAGAATTATACTTATGAGAAAAATCAATATACTGTTCGTTGAATTGAACAGCGAAAGAATAAGAAAAAGAACATCTTAGCCATGCCTACTTCTTAAGCAGTGCTGATGATAATTTTTAATTTATACCTCCTCTCATAGCACATGGTGTTTTGAGGCTGAAAAATAATATAAACAAAGACACAGAAGTCATGTACAATATGGTTAAATGACAGGGAGCCTCAGGACACACTGGATAAAGTGCCCAGAGAACACTGTTACCTTCGTATTTTTCAGACAGCTTGTTTGTAGTGCACTTTTCTTCCTTGTGTGTTTTTTTAACAAAGACATACCGTTTCTTTGTTTCATAGAGGACACAGTTTTGAGCTTCTTCTTTTGTTAAACCTGAAAAATATAAACCCAAGCAAACTCCCATGAAAATGCACTGTTGAGAATTCAAGGAAGTGGACCACGCAGTTCTGGCTACTCTTGGGCGCTGAATATGATCATTGGCTTTTGTCCTGCTTAGCTCTCATAGGTTGATTTGCTCCAAGATTCAGCCCACATGGCTCCCGAGGAAATCACAAATGGAAGAGATTCTGTGATTCTTCACTTTTGATACATCTGTGATTCTTCACTTTTGATGCATCTGTGACCTCTGTAGCACATCCCATGGGGCTCTTGTCTCTCCCAGTCTGCCATTGTTGTCACAGTAGACAATGAGCCACAAGGATTATCCTTACTGCTGTGCACTGTTTCTACCTTGGACATCAAGTCTGCTTCTCACTGTGATGCACATTTTAGACTTGTAACTGCTTTTGTGAGACATAAGCCAATTGGCTTGCACACCATCTCAAGTGTGAATCTTGGCTACTTGTCTGCTACTCACCACTCACCATGGGCTTCCTTCCCATGAATTGGTTAGTCATTCTGTCCCCACTCCCCAAACTTTTTTATTATAATAGAAATTCTAAATTCTTGATCAATGAGCTCTTCAGACTCTGATGGCGGTTTGGTCTCCTTATCTTAATTCAAATGTATATTTGACATAATTTTCTTGTTAGCTCAAGGGAGGCAGCATTACCTAATTCCCGTCTGTTCATGTTGGAAGATGGAATTAACATCTTCCAGGATCTCCAGAATTGCTTTCATTAGGTGGCTCTCTGCTATCTTATACATCATGTGAAAACTAAGGCTCTGAGGTTAAAGCCATTCCATTAGAACACCTTTACCAACCCCAACCCTTTACCAATTTCTTATCATCCATTGTTAAAGCTTTTGAGACCCAAGTGTCCAAACCACTTCCATTACAATGCTTGTAAGCATGCACACTGACTTCTTAGTCTGCGAGGCTGGAACAGCACAGGCAAGACTAGTGTACTTAAAGGTCAAGTTTGTACTGCTTGTCTGAGATAAGGTGAAGGAAATGGATGCTTCCTATTTCCTTCACAGCGTTTCCTTTAAAGCAAAGGCTTTATCAAACTATGGCGCTTATGGTTGCAGGTTTTAATGCTCAAGGACATGTATTGTGAGAGCTTTAGGCAGACATCTGATCAGGTCTGATGCTGAAATGAAGACATGAAAGCACAGATTTCTCAGGGGAGATGTGGGCAGATGTGAGATAGGTCAATATTCTTCAATTTTCTTTTACTTTTTATGTTTTAAGTCTAACCCATTTGAAGGTACGTGTTATTAGGAGTAAAAAAAAAAGTTTTGAAGCCCCTGTGTATACATTTTCAACTCTAACAAATAAAAAAGGATGGTTATTTCATTCAGTCTTGAGGAGTCAGAGTGGATATCTGACAACATTGGTTTTATAAGTCAAAATTTGGAGCAGTTGTACTGCTTTGCTGCAAGTACAGTGTATAGTTGTTTTTCTTATCCTTTCATTTGCTTTTTAAAGTTTATAAGTTAGAGTTAAGTTTTACATGACAAATTGATTATAACACAACAATTACCTAACAATTACCTAATGGCAAAGTTAACTTCATATATTTGACAATCAAATATGAATATTTTTTTCCTACTTTTTCATTAGATATTTTCTTTATTTACATTTCAAATGCTATCCTGAAAGTTCCCTATACCCTCCCCCTGCCCTGCTCCCCTACCCACCCACTCCTACTTCTTGGCCCTGGCCTTCCCCTGTACTGGGGCATATAAAGTTTGCAAGACCAAGGGGCCTCTCTTCCCAAAAGGATGACTCTGGCCCATGGTGTCGACAGTACTGTGATTAATGAATCGAGGTCTCTTTGGTGACTTTCTATGTGTTCCTGTTTATCCCCATGCATAGTGCCCTGTGTGGTCTCTGCACGTATTAACTAGGGATCTCCCAGACACTTGACTGTATGGATGCTATGGTAGAGGGATGAGTTGTTTCTGTTGCATTTCAGCCTGTTCTGAGTGAGCAAATTGGCAAGACTCGTCAAACTACTATGTTCAGATTGTTTTAACTGAGGTTTTCTTTTTCTTTCTAATACACAGTAAAGACTTACAAATAAAAGAAAAACCATTGCTGAGAAATAGTGAGGTGATTGTTTTTTTTTTTTTTCCCTCAAATTCAGAGCAGACAATGAACAAAATACCCATGAAAGGAGTTACAGACACAAAGTTTGGAGCTAAGACGAAAGAATGGACTATCCAGAGACTACTCCACCTGGGGATCCATCCCATCATCAGCCACCAAACCCAGATACTATTGCATATGCCAGCAAGATTTTGCTGAAGGGACCCTGATACAGCTGTCTCGTATGAGGCTATGCCAGTGCCTGGCAAATACACAAGAGGATGGTCACAGTCATCTATAGGATGGAACAAAGGGCCCCCAGTGGAGGAGCTAAAGAAAGAACCCAAGGTGCTGAAGGGGTCTGCAGCCCTATAGATAGAACAACAATATGAACTAACCAGTACCCCCAGAGCTCATGTCTCTAGCTGCATATGTAGCAGAAGATGGCCTAATTGGCCATCATTGGGAAGAGAGGCTCCTTGGTCTTGCAAACTTTATATGACCCAGTACAGGGGAAGGCCTGGGTCAAGAAGTGGGAGTGGGTGGGTAGGAGAGCAGGGCAGGGGGAGGGTCTAGGGAACCTTCGGGATAGCATTTGAAATGTAAATAAAGAAAATATCTAATTAAAAAAGAAAGACTTTAAAAATTACCTTCTTGTTTAGAATATAGCCACTGTTTGCCATTCACACTATAACTCTGACATCCTTTCACTGTGTACATTGAAGTACCACCTACTTTCCTGTAAGGAGCTGGAATACTGAGGGGGCACTGACCAACAGAGGGATGAAACAGCCAAGCAAGCAAGCAAACACAATTTGGTTTAATTGTGTTCTTCTTGAGGGAGAGAAACCACTATGGAACATCCAAGCTATTTTAAAGAATGATGACAAGAGGTGTAATTGCTATTAAAGAAAGGCTAATGATGCCTTCAGTCAACAGCCTGCTTTTAATCTCGTTTCTAGATAAGGACAAAAGGAAAAGGAGGTCTATTTAGGGAGGGTATAAAAGTGGGGGAGGCCGTCCATTGGAGGATTCCATCCATTTAAGATTTGTTCTGACCCAGTGTGTTTCACTCTCACCACAATTAAGATTGCACAGCAATACTAGTGAAGCTCAAAACTTTTCTTAATGAAAAATATTCATATTATAAAAATATTGAACACAATGTTATTAGATATATGGGATATATCCACATGCATATGAATGCTGTAAAAACTATATATACTGAATATGTATAATATTTTGTGTATATAATGTCTATGTATACATATATATATATGTACATGTTAATTCCATATTTAATTTTAGTCATATCATATCTCATCCTTTCTTTGTTTCTGTCTACAATTGTCAATCTCTACCTCTCTTTATAGAGGAAAAAATTGAAGGTGAGAATGTTTTCGGAGGAAAGCAGAGCCTGTAACTTCTCCATTTTAGTTACAAACCTTCGACGTCTGAAATACTGGGTAATTGGTTAAAGACTCACCAATGTACTGATTAGGGCACTGACCAACAGAGGAATGAAATGGTGAAGCGAGCAAGCAAGCACAGCTTGGTTTAATTGCATTCTTTGATCTAGTCTAAGCCTTAAGAGGCTTTGCTCTGAATGCACAATGAGAACAGTCATCAAATTGGAACCCATTGCCTATGGTACTGCAGCAGGTATTTCATCTGCAGGCCAGATGAAGTCAAGGCAAGGGCATGGGGTTTATTCTAACTGTTTGTGCACAGTGATAATGTTGATGCCATTTTTTAGTTGTGCGATATACCCAATACACCATGCAAACCGTGCTTCAATAGAAAGAATGGTTAAAATATAACACAATGGACAGGCACTATAGATAGCATGTCATGATGCTTTATCTGTACCATATCTTTATGCCAGATCAATTTTAAAATTGTTTTACTGAAAACCTGCAATGCCATTTGTTTCATCTCCTTTATTAGGAAGCAGATCAAGAGAGCTCATAGTTTGGAAGAACTCAGGTCAGGGCATATTACACATCAGTATTTTCTATAATGAGACATAAGAACTGATGACTACTAACCCCAGTGCTGGTCTCTTAAAAATGAATGTCTAAAGCTTTTTGTACAGAAACTTAGTGACAAATAATATTTTTCTTATTTGGGTAAATTTAGGAGTTGTTGTCTGGTCACCATTATTTCCCAGGTTTTATCTCAAGGAGCACATGAGAAACCATCACACAAGTGTCTGAAAGCAAAGTAATCCAAAGATCTTATGCATATAGTAATAGTGATAATTCGTATTTGAAATTTGAGATGAAACTCAAGAAACCAAGATGCTTAATATATTGTAATTCTGTATATAAGCTCAAATATTTGCTCTGTTCGTTAGGATATAACATTGAAAATGTTCTTAAAATAGAATACTTTGAACTTGTTTGCAAGTTTCAATAGTTACAAATATTCGGCCTATATTAACTTAGTCTCTTGTCAAATCTCTGATTATTCTTTTATCTTATACCACTGGTCTCTAATTAAAATCATTAAAAGAGAATAATTGATATGGAATTTGCTGTAAATTATTATAGTTATTTGCTATAAAATATTATATGTAAATTATATAAAATTTAAGGAACTCTGTTCTTGTTTTGGTATTGGCTAGCATATCCCATTTTAGTGACCATAACTGATATTGGGCCACAGAGATCAAACATACTTTCTTCTTCTTCTTTTTTTTCTTATTTACTATTTTTATTTTATTTAGGTATGTTTGTTTTTGATTGTTCTTCATCTCACTTTTGGCAACCATCACAGCAAAAGATCTAAATGAAGTCAGAGTAGAGCCACCAGAATGAGAGAGTAGGAGGAAGAGGTATTCCCAGTTGTTATTGGGCCAAATTAACCAAAGCGCACACACCTGAGTTCTGTAGCTCCTGGCGGCTGAATTGGTAGAAAAGGTCATACTTGCCCCCCAGGGAGCCCGAGGTGAAGTAGTGGGTCCCGAAGTCATCAAATATCTGGCCGTACACAGCAGAGTTGTAGTCTAAAGGCAGGTGGACAAGGGATTTCAGGAAGACATCTGAAAGCTGCAGGTCTGTCGCTTTCATTGTGAAGTTTAAGACTTTTATCAGTTTATGGATCCTGATAAAGCTAGAATCCTAAGTAAAAAGGGCAAAAGCATAAGAAGTAAAATAATGAAATGGAGACGGAGATGATGGAAACCTGAGGAGAGGTTCTTTAAATGTCATTAACTTCTCATTAGCCCCATTCCTACTGCAGGATGTAAAATAATTCAACTGATTTTGTGTTCTCATACACGCAGTCTTCAGGCTGCACTGCAGTATCTTTTCCCCTCAATGTTTAAAGGACTAAACAGATGGGACCACCTCAATAATGTGTCCTGCATGCCTCTGTTATGCTTTCTTTAGCAAGGAAAAGATCAGTGTTCAGACACACTAGACTTTCCGACTGTTAGTGCATAGCTGGACCACCAGTGAGTTTTTACTTGCAATGCCCTAATGCAAATAAACAAGAGTAAAAGTGATGACACAAAGTTTCAACAGATGTTGGGCATGGTGGCACACGCCTTTAATCCCAGCACCCAGGAGGCAAAGGCAGGCGGATTTCTGAGTTCAAGGCCAGCCTGGTCTACAGGACAGCCAGGGCTACACAGAGAAACCCTGTCTCGGAAAATTTAAAAAAAAAAAAAAAAAAAAAAAAAGATTCAACTGAAGTGTTAAGGCGATATTCACTAACCACAAAGAAGCACTAAATTCTGTAGACTTTAGTTATCGACTGCCAGACTGAGGGAATGTGCACCAGATGACATTTCATACTCTTAAAGCCAAAGGACACAATGTTCTTCATCACTAAGTAATGAAATTAAACCAATTCTTTATATTCTCACTCTGACACCCATATGCAGAAGTGTGAAGGTTTTTTTATTCTTGGCTTTTTTTCTTGCAAACACATCCGCTTGCTTTTTCACTTATTATGTAGGTTAATTCAAGGTCAAACAATTGATACTGTGTTGTGATTTCATTCCTGTGCATTCTCTTACGTAACTATTGGCATTTACGAGCATACTCAGGTATGCTGTGTTTACAAGTTATGCATTTCATCTGATCTCCTGCTTCTAACAAATTGTGTTATACAAGCAATGGTTACCGAATAACTACCAGGCTTTAGCAAAAGGATTTTATTGTAACTGCTAATTATGAAACAGCCATTTTTCTGCATGTTATAATACAAAATCAAAAAGCTGCTAATGCAAAAACCAGAAACATTGCAAAGTTAGAAAGAAGCTGTCATTTATTCTCTTCCCCACTCTGCTTTCCTCCTGTCCTATGTTCTGGTCTTCAATTTAAATGTATTCAGCTGTGTCAGATGCACTTGTTATAGAAGGGAACAAAGCAGAGAAAGTTTGTTGCTTTGAGACGTGTATGTTTCTTTGAATGCTTGTGAATTCTATTTCTGAAATTTAACACTTGAATTTTATCAAACAGCCTTCAAACTTGGAGTATCTCTGTGCTTTTATTAAGAAACACATACCCTTATTGTAAGCTTTTGGAGGTTCAATATTTATAGCTTTTCTTATAGACTAAATCATTGGAAACACACACGTGACTTTGATAGCTCAATATAACAGAAGCACAGGCTTGTTCATACATTACTACTGTACAATGGCTGGAACTGGCAATTTTGGACCAAGAAGTTACATTATACCAGTGTCTTAAGCAATATTAGCACATTTCATCAATTTGTGAGATCTTGCTGTGCTGTGCTTGAATTGTATTTTATGGTTTTGGCTTTCTAACATAAATGAGGTAAACCACCAAGCCTCATAGGATTATTATTCTGCTCTGAAGAGATTCTCTGCCCAATGAATGTTCGTTCAGATCTGAGACTGACAAAAGAAAACAACACATATTAGGCTAAGCTGAAGGGCCTGCACCAATTCCCAAGTTTTTGGTGTGTCTCAGTACCTGCAGACTAAGAAAGGTCACAGTAGCATTTTCTCCATAGATGGACCAGAATAAGGAACCCTCTATTCAGATGGACCCTATCTTCTACATCCATCTTGATACTGTCTTGAGCTATACAAGATTGACAATTCTAAGGCAGAATGGTTGAAAAGTAGCAATTTCATATACTTTATTCTCTATATAGCCCCAAATGTTTTGACTTTGAGAAAGGCTATTAAGATAAAAACTAGCTCTTTATCCATAGAAAAGAGTTTGTACGTGTGCCCTCTAGTATGTTTAAAACATTTATATATAACTCTGTGAGATTTGTCTCAAAGTCAGGTTACTACTTGCATGTCACCTACATGTTTTCAGCATCTTCATCTCCTTCCCTCTCTATTCTGTGCTTTTAGATAATTATGTTTATCCACGAGTGCTTTGACAAGGCAAGCTGGGGATTTGACCAAAGACCAGACCCCAAGATAATCTATGTCTACGGAAAGTCTGAAACAGATTGCATAAAAAGACAAAGTTATCATATGTCATTTGTAAGAAACATGTTCAGTTAGTTAAGGCAAGCCTGACAACCTGAGGGTGATCCCTGAGACTCATATACTAGAAATAGAGAATTAAATCTAACAAGTGATGCTCTGGCCTCCATAGACATATTGTAGGGTATGTACATTCACACACACATGGACACACACACTAAATAAATGCATTTTTTTTTAAAAAAAGTTCCTTTAAACATGATGGGGAAGAAGACATGAAGTCTCAACAATATGGTTACCTAAACAAGATCTGCATAATGACTACATCAGTAAACATGCCAAAGTCAAGAGGATACATTTCACAAGATTCTACCCCTGGGTGAAGATGTCCAGGCAATCGATTGCTGAGGAGGTAAGAATCAGTTTTCTTCAGGGATGAATCCCCCAATAGATTACAAAATCTCAAGGTGTCAGCTCTAAAGATGTGCAAGTGAGCAACACTAAATGGATTTAGTAAGTTAAGTGTGTGTATGTGTGTGTGTGTGTGTGTGTGTATGTGTGTGTTTATAACAATACTAAATACTGAAGAAAAGGTATTAAATTTCAGAGAGTGGAGGGGCAAAGGAGAAGTTAAAGGGACAGAAGAAAAGGTAGAAATGATATAAATCTTCAATGCTCATATATAAAAGTCTCGAATTTTTTTTTTAAATGAAGAAAAAAAAACCATTAACATCACAAGAAGTCTAAAAACTATCTCCACCATTGGCAGCATCGTAATGAAACCTTGTACTTTGTATAGCTTCCAAATTCTTAGAAATATAGCCCTCTTTGGGGCTTGAGAGCTGTATCATCAGTTAATTTACTTGATTATTCTTCTACAGGACCTGGGCTTGGTCCCTGCACCCACATCCAGCAGCTCACAATTATTTGTAATTCCATTTTGAAGGGATCTCACACCCTCTTCTGGGTCTCACTCACATGGCATATACTTATTCACACAGATATACATGTATATGAAAATAAAAACAAGCCTTAAAATGTATTGAAAATAATCCACATTGACTACAACCTGGGACAGAAAACTGAAAATAAGACAAGAACAACTCCATGCAACACATCTTTAATACTACACCGAGAATTATGAAAAGAGTCTATTTGAGCATCTTTTAGAAATCCTACTGATAAAGAAATGTTCTGCTTCTTTTTGCTTGATTGCTTTGTTAGGGATTCATTTTGAAAAAAGAGTGAATCATTAACTATTACCCTTACCTTCTTGTGGGAGGCTTTAATGACTTTTTGGAAGGCAGAGCTATATTTGAAACTTCTACGTTCCTCTGAGGAATAGAAAAATCCTCTATAGGAAGAATCTGTCATACCACTGAATGAATCAGTGGTTTCCTTTTTATTTTCAAAAGAGGTTAAATCCTTGTAGAATTCTGTTTTCAAGTCATCTTCTATAGTTTGTACCTGATCAAAAAAAGTGCATAAGAAATAAGACATAACTTGGGGAATACACAGTAGAGCTACTTGCTCTCATCTTGCACAATGATCATTCATCCATTCAGCAGTCAACAAGTAGTCATTACCTATCTCATATTACTGGAAAGCAAGAGAATCTGTTAATCCTTACAATCAGAGAGTTAATAGTTTAGTTAGGGAGAGAATACAGTGTGGTGGATGCAGTACTCATGGGATAACAGATCAACATAGTCCCAGAGAGACTATATTTTGAGCATCTCAACTAAGGAGCGAACACAAAACCAGAGACTTGAAAGATAATAAGCAGCGAGGGCTACTCTCATAATGTTATATGTATAAGCATTTTGTTTGTGTGTATGTCTGCACACGGCTTGTGTGCCTGATGCCTGCAGAAACAAGCCATGAGCTATTGTTGTGGGAAATATTAAATAATGCACCATCCCAGGATAGCACTGGCTACCCTCTTGCCCCAGCGATCTTGCTGCCTCCATGACAAACCCATTGCAGCGACCGCCCATCTTGCGGTTCTCTTGCAGCAATTCTGTTCACATTCCCAGCCATCTACCCACTGTGATCAGTGGTCACAAATCCCAGTAACTCGGTAAAATCAAAATTTTAGAGGCTTGTAATTTATCAGTCAGATTTATATCAGTAAATTCTCAACCCACAAAACGCCCGCATAATGAACTCAAAACTCAATTGAAATAAACACAAGCTACACAGCTAGATGGGGAAACGCACCCCACTTATTATTTAATCATCTATCTAAGAAATCCCCCATACTTATGGCACCCAGGGCCCTGTGGTTCTGGCTCCTCTTCCTCTCCTATAGGTTCCATCTTACCTCTTTCTCTCCTTCTCTTTTTCTCCTCTATTTGCCTCCCATCATCTCTAAAATTCTCAGTCTTCCTTTTCCACTGTCCAATCACAGGTTTCTTGTTGTATTAATATTTAAATTACGTGGGGGAAAATTCTGCTATGTGCTATCATGTGTCACTGGGAAACAAATTTAACTTCCCTACAGGAGCAGCTAGTGCTCTTAATTATACAAATTAAAACATTTCTTTATGATATATGATGTTGCCAGTGATAAGGTCTTTAAGACTCCTAATAACTTTAATGTGAGATTTGAGTTAAATTATATTTCAGAGAGATCTACTACTGAGACAAAAGAGGGTGGGGTATCACCCTACCTGGACTCTCTCTCTCTCTCTCTCTCTCTCTCTCTCTCTCTCTCTCTCTCTCTCTCTCTCTCTCTCTCTCTCTCTCTCTCTCTCTCTCTCTCTCTCTCAATCATATATTGGTTATGCCTCTGAGATGCAGGACAGCTTTTAAACCCACTTGAGCAAAGAGTAAAACTGGGTTATGTCTCAGGACCTTAAGCCTCTGCTATTGTTACAACAGTAAGGACAATATTGATTAAAATCACTCAGAATGGATGAGAACTATCTTGCCTGGTCAGCAACAGGAAACAAACAAACAAACAAAACAACAACAACAACAACAACAAACAAAAACGCCCAAACACTCATTAGTAAAATCCATTGAAATACAAATCATATGTTGCATTAAACCACTTTCAAAATTAACCTAGAAAAGAGGGAAACCTAACCCTGTTGCAAAAGATGACTGTTCAATGATGGTGACATAACCAACATCTCAGTGCTGCTTTCAGAAACCACAGAATGGAATGGTTAGCGTCTAAAATGCTCACATAATGAACCTCTTAGTCAGTTATCAGTTACAAAATAGTAAAGCCATGCTATTAGAGAATATATGCATATAAACATAGCTGTGTAGATTTACTCATAGGTTCGTAAAAAAAGCCTAGACTGTTATTTTTTTACTCTGTATGAGCTTAAAGAATAAGATATTAGGGGCCAGCAAGATGGCTTAATAGGTTTGTGGAGGTTTGAATTAGAATGATCCCCAAAGGCTTATATATTTGAATGCTTGGTCATTAGTTATTACATATTTGAATGCTTGGTCATTAGTTATTATACANTTGAATGCTTGGTCATTAGTTATTATATATTTGAATGCTTGGTCATTAGTTATTATATATTTGAATGCTTGGTCATTGTCCGTTCTTGACAGGGATTAGGAAGTGTGGCCATGTGGGAGTAGGTGTGGCTTTGCTGGATGAAATGTGTCATGGGCTGGGCTGGGCTTTGGGGATTCAAATGTTCAACCCAGGCCCGGTGTCTGTCTCTTCCTGCAGCCTGCTGATATAGATGTAGAAGTCTCAGCTCTCTGTCAGGTACCAAGTCTGCCTGGATGCCCCCATGCATCCCACCATGATGGCAATGTTCTAAACCTCTTAACTGGGAGTCAGCCCCAATTAAATGCCTTTCTTTATAAGAGTTGCCCTAGTCATGGAGTCTCATCACAGCAACAGGACACTGACTAAGACAGGGTTCAAGTCCGAAGACCCACAAGGTAGAATTAAGAAAGTTGTCCTCTGATTACAACTTGTGCTGTGTACATTGTATTCTTCTTACACACACACACACACACACACACACACACACACACACACACACACACACACAAACAGAGAAAGGCATGAATAAACAAGTAGATAATAAAAAATGTTTTATTGAAGACAGAGTCAGATGTTGGCAGGCAAGAGGTTGGGGTTAGATGTCCTGAACAGAAGCTTAAAGAAGATTCTTGCCAAATGTGTTAGCTGGGAGGAGACGAATTTATAAGTGAGCAGTGACCATAATTATATTATACAGGGAAATTGGAATCAGGTCTAGTAAACATTTCTCTTACAAGTTTGTATTCCTTGATACAAGCAATATTTTACTTATACATTATTAATAAATACCAAGCATATGAATAAAATGTTTAATATCAATCACATTTGTATTTTGGGAAGTGCATTTAGGAGGTAAATCAACACTCATTATAAAAATAAATGTAGGGAGCTCAAGAAGTCAGAGATGGAATGGAGGATCATGGGAATGCTGCTCTGTAAACTGTGTGAAGTAGATTCCTGTTGAGAATACTGGGGGTGTGGCTGATGCTGAAAATTGTATTTTTTGAAAGCAAGCTTCTAGACTCCATGTTTGGAAGCTAGAAAAATGCCTCCAGCAGGATATCCCATGTAAACACAGGTACATTTCTTTCTTCAAAGCCCACTCAATATTGTATACCCTAAAAATATTGTCATTAGTGTTCCAGGGGTATTAGAATATGCCATTGGACTCTCAAGTTACTTTCTAAACCCAGATGTATATCATATATGTTTTTTAAATGGAGTGCATTAGAATGGAAAGTGCTTGTATTTACATGTATGGAGGTGTCATAATTTTAAAATATTACATTTATGTATATATGCGTTTATTCATTTATTCTGTGTTTATATGCATGGGCAGACCCATGATAAAGTGCACATTTAGATGTCTGAGGACAGCGTACAGGAGTCCATTCTCTCTTTCCCACAGTGTAAGTTCTGTGGATTGAATTTAAGTCTTTGGACTTGGCAATAAGCCCATTTACCTAAGAGTGCTGTAAAGAAGTGTTGAACAACTTCTTATTGAGTACCTACTATCATAAAGAAGGTCTCACAAACTGTTAGATTTTGAAAATCTCTTTGGCAGTATAGTCTGTATGCAAGAACGTGACTACTAAAACCATGTATTTCCCTGATCAAAAAATGAAAGGAAAGGTATTGCTCTCTGACTTTGTCACTGTTCTGTTGATGTGAAGAGACACCTGGTAAAGGCAAGTCTTATAAAAGAAGGCATTTAATTGGGGGCTTACAGTTTCAAAGGCTTCATCTACCATCTACACAGGCCAGTGTATTGTTGGATAATATAGCTGAGAGCTACATCCTGTTCTACAAAACAGTAGACCTTGCCTGGACTTTTAAAACATTAAAACCTACACCTTATGACACACTTCCTCCAACAAAGCCATACCTTCTAATCCCAAACCCTAACCCTAACCCTAACCCTAACCCTAACCCTAACCCTAACCCTAACCCTAACCCTAACCCTAACCCTAACCCTGTTCCATTTCCTGGTGACTGAAAATTTGAGTCTCTGAGCCTACCTTATTCAGATCCTGTCTCCCCCCACCATTCACTTTAGTGAAACAAGAATGGAGCACTTATTTTTCGGTTACCAGATTATTCTCATTACTATACAGGAAAACAATCAAATTAATAAAATTTTTACTTTATTAAGAGCGGTAAGCCAAGGTGTTTTATATTCAGACTCATCTTGATTTTTTGTTTGTTTTTTGCTTTTTTTTTTGTTTTTTTGTTTTTTTGTTGTTGTTTTGTAGGAACTTTGAGACTATTACTTCTGTCTCATGGTTATGTGAGTAAAAAGCTATGGTAAGAGAACATTCTGAATAATTAAATTTTCTTGGCATGGATATGTTTTAAAGTTCTATGTTCATGGAGAAAAGATGAGCAGTCAAGGAAATGTGGGCTTAAGTGTATAACTTACTACTACTTCCTACTTTGTTTTATGCTGGGTAAATGACTTATCCCTTTTTCCCCCTCCTCTATTTAAAAAAAAAAATGAAGATCATCTTGACCTCATTGGGTTTTGGTAGGATTAAATAGAAACATAAAATGTGTGATTGAAATTGTTCATTATCTTTCCATTCAGCTCCATCATGCATCAAAATCGCTACTGGAAACTTATCTCATAATCATTATCAGTGTGGGAGTGACCACCACGCCATACTGTCATACCTCAAAGTTGACATTTTCCAGATTGGCTGCAACACGGTATGGATTACTGGCTCGACTGCTCTTGACGAGTTTACATATTCCTCCAGTGAAAGAGTTATCAAGGACTTCTCCTCTGGGCTCTCCTGACCAGAAATGAAACCTGGAAACAAAGCAATTTTGAAGAATTCAGTGGATATAGAGCAATCTTTAAAACTTACCTTACTTATATGGAAGACATTCCTTTTTCTAGACATTCTTGACTTCTGACAAATGGCTCCAAAGGAAGGCTCATTTTTTTCTACTCTACACTGAGACATCCATAAAGGACTAGATATCCTAAACCCAGCCCTAGTGACTCAGAAAGATCTGGGATCTCAACATGGGATAAAATTTGAGCTTATAATATTTATCATTTACAATGTTGATACAGATATCGGAAGCACATTAAGATAAAGTAAGAGAACATTGATAGAAAGTAAATTATAAAATAGCAATAGCAATGTTTTAATAGTATTGTAATAATAGTCCTATATTATATAATTACACTTAAAATATATTTTGTTTATTAAATGATTATCTATCATTAGCATCCTATAAACTAAAAAGTAGTAAGTGTTTTATGAATATTAAAGGACTTAACACTTAATAGATATAATTTTTGATAAAATTGTTTATACTTATTTTTACAAATAAAGAAATTTAGGCACAAAGATTAGCCTGTTTAAATTCATACATTCAAAAAATTGTTAGCAACTTGAGGAAAATTTAATTCACCTCATATAGTCTTCCAACTTCTTAGAGACTGTGGTGCATATTCTCTAAGAAAGGCAATTTTGCTTTTCTTTTAATCAAAAGTTTGGTAATGTTGCATTTACCAAATTTATCATAGATGATAAAATTGTCTTTATTAAGATTATGCTAGACTTATAAAAAATACAGTCAATTTCTACATATACTTGACCCGTTAACCTTGTTTTCTATAGGACATATTTCGGTTCTAGAAAATATCATTCAGAAGTTCCATGTAGTAGGAGTGTTCTCTGCCACCCTGTCTCACTCATGATACACAAGTCCACTCTGATAATGGGTGCTCAAGTGGGCATGTACATCCTCAGGAAGATTGTGCATCCCTTACATGTGCCTCTGTTATAGCCCTACAGTGTTAGTTTAGAAAACACGTGGTGTCTAAATGGCTTCACCTTCCTCAGTGCACTGTTAACTTCCTACACAGCTAAGCAAAGACAAACAGATCCATTTTTCTGGGAAGGCATCATGAAGCAGTTCAATATGTGGATTTGGATAGTCTGCTGCTAGAAATTTGGACTTACATTATAGAATTAATTATCCAGACATTTAGCTCTAACCAGTTAGCACAGTTCCCTTCGAGGAAGGCAAACAATGGGAGGAAGAGGAAGAGAAGGTAAATGGGGTGGGATGGGAACTGAGTGTAGTGATGTGAACACTACAGTGATACAGCTGCATGAACATGGAAACGTCAGAATAATAAATGACTAAGGAAGTTAAGAGAGGAACAGGAATAATTAGAAAGCTAGAAAATAAAGTTAGAACTTTCAAAGCAAATACTTGGCTAGTACAAATAGTTGTTATTTTTCTACCAACATGAATGTAGAACATACAATTTTAAACCATGTGCAGTTGTCTCCCATTAAAAGATGGAGGTAACAACTACTGCCTTCAGGTAGTTTGGGAAGTTAATAAAGGTTAGCACAAGGTTAGCCTGTTAGCCTGCCCTGCAAGATGGAATAGTGCATTTTAGTTTTCCTAATCTTCCAATGGAGAGAATGGATTTTAATTCCATTAAGTGAATTCACATTAACTTTAAGAGTTTTTTTTCTTGTAGTATCCAAGACCAATGGACAAATGTCAACCATGAATCTAAGGCAACCTCAAAATGCAATTAAAGACGATCTTTCTCCAATTAGAGTGGAAATTACTCAAAAGACAACAATAAGGTACGTGGGCAGAGAACCAAAAGGGGACAGTGGAAATGTTAATCATTATATTTACTGTGGAAAACAGTATAAAGACTCTTGAAATGCACTCTGACTGTTCCATGTTATAGCATCCTTACTATTGGATACATATTCAAAGGAGTAGAATTGTGTATGTCAAAGAAACATCTATACTCATTTTACTAGAGAACTATTCATAGTAATGAAGATTTGGGATTAACCTGAATGCATAGCAACTAGCTAGTATACAAAGAAAATACATCACCACCAACATGAACAGTGGAAGATACTATACTGAATGGGGCAAGCATGCACAGAGAGACAAAGGCCACATGTTCTCATTTAGATGTGGAAGCTAAGTGATTTCAGAGACATGTAGAAAACTGGCTACCAATGTCTTGGAAGGAACAGAAAGAGGATGAATAATGGGTACACAGGTAAAGTTATAAAGAAGGAAAACCTCTATGTTTATAGCACAGTAGGGTTTGTAAACTTGGCGAAGTTAAATTGAATTAACTGAATATTTCAAAATAGGTAGTAGAAAGTATTTTCAGTGTTCTCAACAGAAAGAAATGAAGTGTCTGGATGACAGACATGTCAATTTCTCTGATCTGATAATTACACACTGTACATACATACTTAAATGCTACACTGTAATTCACAGATATTCATGACTACTACATGCTGATTAAAATATATTCAAGATGTTGAATGGTACAAATAAAATTCATTTTTTACTCCAAAATAACATTAAGAAAACAATTTTATTTATAATGACATTTATAAGAAATGTTTAGAAATATACTGCAAACAAGTAGTCTATGACCTGTATTCTGAAAGATATAAAAACTGTTGGAAGAGTAAATAGAGGTTCAATGAATCAAAACACTCCCATATTCATGGACTGGGAGCACTTCCTTTATTAATGTGGCAGTATTTTCCAAACTGACATTTGGATATTGAACAACCCCATCAAACTCTCCTATGGTATAGATTTGAAGTATCCTCCCAGATGGTCCATGCGGTAAAGGTTGGTACCCACTTGTAAAGTAGGAACCTTAGAAGGATCTAGAATATTTAGGAGGTAGGGACTGATAGGAGAATGATTATTTGAGTCTTGTAGCTGTGTCTTGTCTTGGGTAGCTCTATGTCTATCTCTTTCTCTTCCAACTATGAGTTGAGTGGTCTCTGAACACGCACAGAACACTATGGTGCTCTTTCTCATTATTGGCTTGGTGTAAACAGACAATGACTAGAGACTGAACTTTCAGAAACTATGGGAAATATCTGAAAAAAATATTCCTTTAGTTATTTCTATCAGATATTCTGTTACAACAATGAAAATTGTAACATAAAATCTTCATAAAAATTGGCAAACAGATGCCAAAAGGTATCTGGAAATAGCCAAAAGAATCTTGAAAAACAAGAACAAAATCAGAAGAATCACAGTTTTGTTATGAAAGGTAGTTAAAGTCTGAGTGATCAAGACAATGTAGGACTATACAACTAAATCTTTATGATCTTATATAGGCAAAATCTTCTCAGATGAGATGCTTAAAGCACACAACACACACACACATTTATATATATATATATATATATATATATATATATATATATATATATATATTAGAGTTTATTGGAATTAAGAATTTATACTTTAGGTATACAGAAGATGTAGCTTAGTCTTTAAGAGCACTTACTACTCCTCCAGAGGACATAGATTTGATTTCCAGAACTCATGTAGCATCTTACAGTCACCTATAAATTCCTCCCCTATGAGATGTGATACCCTTTCAGGACTCTGCAGGCTCCTACATGCCCGTAGTGGACATAAAACACATGCAGGTACTCACACATACTCAGAAAAAAAACCCACCAGTGTCTTTAAAAATTTTACACTTCTAGGGACACCTAGGGAAGATATTTATAAATAAATTACCTATCTGCTAAAGAACTTACATCTAGGCTATACAAAGGATACTTATAACCCAATAATATAAAGAATACATTAGCCCACAGTGTGCAAGTGATCAAACTATCTGAATAGACATTTCTTTATAGAACAGATGGAAGCAAGTAACAAACATGCAAAAAGTTGTTCAACATTGTGAGCCATTCAGGAACTGAAAATCAAAACCACAATGAGCTGTCCTTTTATACCCAGTAGGATAGACAGCCTCAATGGAAAGGGGCGTTAGAAACAACTGTTGGAAAACAGGGAGATAGCTCAGAGGGAAAACATGTTAGTGAGCCCGATGACCTGGTGGCCTGAGTGTGATCCTTGCAACATGTCAAAAAGCTCTATGAGGTGGTACATGCTCTATGAGGTGGTCCATATCCGCAATCCCAGAACCCTTAAATAAGGCAGGAAGTACCGACAGGGGAATTAGCCTGAAGCTTGTGGGCCAAGTACACTGGGCTGCAGTACAGCGTCAGAAACAACAAGAGAGATATTGCCTCAAAACAGGGTGAAACAAGAAAACTAACTCCAGAAAATGTGCCTTCTGATGTTCTTATGTGACCTGTGGTTCATAGATGCCCATTTTCACACACACACACACACACACACACACACACACACACACACACACACACACACACATTCTCTCTCTCTCTCTCTCTCTCTCTCTATATATATATATATATATATATATATATATATATAATTTTAGAAACCAGAAAGTACAACTAATGATTTCAAATAAATGAACAACATATTTAAAATATGATTTTGTTAGTAACTTACTTCCAACACTTACATGTAATTAAAAGTTTGCTCCATAAAAGGCAAACTGAAGGGAGACTAATTTTTCAATCAAACATAACAATGAAAACATAAGATGTTGCAGCTGCTCTGAAAAAATCTGTATAAAATGTTCTAAAAATTATATTTATGTGGTGGCTATATAAATCTGTGACTATACCAAGAAACTATAGATGTGCAAACTGTTTTAAAATAGAACCATGCTGTGTAGCACAATCCAACCTGAAAACCATGATTCTTTTGCTCAACCTCCAATATGCTTGCTTCAAATGGCCAGATTGTATAGGGAATGTGAGTATAGCTCCGTGATACTGTTCTGAGGAGAAATGGGTTCGATGAGTTCTTTAAGAAGCACTGCTTTTGGGCTAATATCCATTTATCAGTGAGTACATACCATCTATGTCCTTTTGGGTATGTACTCACTGATAAGCTCAGAATACCCACAATACAACTCACAAACCATATGAAACTTAATAAGAAGGAAGCCAAAGTGAGGATGCTTCAAACCCACTTAGAAGGGGGAACAAAATAATCATGGAGGGCAGAAGGAGGGAGAGACCTAGGTGGGAAAGGGGAGGGGGACGGAAAAAGCAGATGTGCAGGACCAGGCATGGGAAGACATAGGAGAGAAGTCCAGAGGGCCAAGAGAATGAATAGAAATAAGTAGCAGCTGGGGGCGGGGAACTTGGGGAACCACTAGAAAGTCCCAGATGCCAGGGATTCAAGAGGCTCCCAGGATCCAATGGGGATGATATTAGCCTGAATACCCAACAGCAGGGAGATAGGACCTGAAGAGAACACCTCCAGTAGATAATCATGGTCCCCAGTGGACAGACAGAAACAACCATTCATCTAAAAATTTTTAATCCAGAATTGTCACTGTCTAAAGGAAATGCAGGGACAAGAAACAGAGCAGAGGCTGAAGGAAAGGTCGTCTAGAGACCTCCCTACCCTGCGATCCTTTCCATCTGCAATCACCAAACCCTCTCACTATTGTTGATGCCAAGATGTGCTTGCAGACAGGAGCCTGGTATGGTTTTGCTCTGCCAGCAACAGATGCAGATACTTAAGCCAACCATTGGACTGAGCCTTTGGACCCCAGTGGAAGAGTTAGGGGAAGGACAGAAGGAGCGGAAGGAGATGGCAACCCCATAGGAAGAACAACAGTTAACCAGACCACTCAGAGATGCCAGGGGCCAAGCCACCAACCAAAGAGTATTCATGCTCTGGTCCATATGTAGCAGAGGACTGCCTTATCTGGCATCAGTGAGAGGGGAGGTGCTTGGTCCTGTGGATGCAGAGGGATGCTAGAGGGGTGAGGCAAAAATGAGTGGGTGGATGGAGCACTGCCTTAGAGGCAAAAGGGGAGGGAGATAGGATGGGGGGGTTCTTGAAGGGGAGACTGGGAAGGAGGATAGCATTTGAAATGTAAACACATAAAATTTTTCATAAAAAGCACCGCATACTTAAGTAGCTCCAAGTACAACTTGAGATTTGCGTCCACTCACGTTTGAGTTTATATCAACGAGTATCTGAATGACGAACTACCGTGAAGTTGATCTGGGAAGAGCTTTCTGAAGTTTTCAACAGGAGAGGCATAAGTGTCTGAGACTCGTGTGTTTGCATTCTCTAAGAGGGATGGATGAAGGGTCAAGGATGGTTCTTATAGGACTACTTCAGACCGTGTACCTACGTTTGTAACAAATGAGAAGGAGCTTCAGAAGAGAAAACTAACTCCCTGGTCTCAAGGAATCTGTAAGACCGCTTGCAGAGTTCAAAGACAAGATTCCTGGGAAGGTCACCACGCACGCACGGATAGCTTTGGCTGGAGATTTCACCCAAACCTAGAATTATCTGGAGAGAGGAAATATCAACTGAAAATTTCCCTAGACCGAATTGCCTGATGTCTGTGTGGCATTTTCTTAATTACTAACTGATACAGAAAGGATCCAGCCCACTGTGGGCAGTGCCGTGCAGCTGAGTGAGCTGGAGAAAGCAGGGCCTCTGCGATTTCTGCTTCAGTTCCTGCCTCCAGGTGTTTGCCTTTAGCTCCTGTCCTGGATTCCATCCGTGATGGACCATCACCTATTAACTAGATTAAACCCTTTCTGCTCAAAGTCACTTTTTGGTCAACTACGCACAAGGTCTTACCTCATATTTTCAGTTGCTGTTGAAACGTTTATATTGACCCCATATTTTTGTGTTTCAATATATACTGATACTAAATACTTTAGCTTTCTAAATTGATTTTATCACATTTGCTTTATATTTCATCCTGGGTTTTTTTTTTTTTTTTTTTCTGTGCTGGAGGAACTAGAGTCTCACACATATTTGGTAAATGGCCTTGTACTAGCTACAAACAAATAAATTGAAAGAGATGCATGTACCCGCGTACACGTATATACATGTGGCCAAAATTTTTACACATCCACCTTGGCTGAGCCTGATAAGAAAATAAACCACACATGTTCATCTTTCTGATACTCACTGTAGGTATGCGGCTTAGTGATTGATGTTTGGAATATAAGTATTGTTAATTTTCTTTCTCAGAAAGATCTCATTTTTAAAAACAGCGAGATGTCTAAAAGATATCTTTTGTGGGCAGAAAAATACTGGAAGCTCGAGGGAGGAGGCTAAGATGCCGAGGCCAGCTGATTAGAAAGAAATTATAGTAAATCTCGAGACTCTCTCGGGGGAGAACAGAGGGGACTGGCTGTCCTTGAGTCGGCAGCCTCTGTTCATTTCTAGGAAGCCTAGGGATAACATTCTGGTTGTCAGAAGGCCACACAGTTTGCCTGCCAAAGTAATGTTCCTTCCATTAGTCGGAACATAACAAACTCTTTAAAATCAGAGCATCGGGAGCACTGTGATCATCGGGAGCACTGTGATCATCGGGAGCACTGTGATCATCAGGGAGCACTGTGATCATCAGGGAGCACTGTGATCATCAGGGAGCACTGTGATCATCAGGGAGCACTGTGATCATCAGGGGCATTTGGGGGCTGGGATTTTCTTGCAGGGAAAGGATAACAGGGAAGGTATTTCTATCCATTGATTAAAAAGGAAAAAATAAAGACATCAAAACACTCTCCTGGGAGTGGGAAGCAGTTAGAACGTCTTAGGGCCGAACCACAGATCAGTTTGTGGTCGCACAGGATACATATGGGGGAAACTGAGGCCCATGATATTCAATAACTTGGCTGTGATAGTTAATGCAGAAATATGTGTGGAAGCGAACTCCCCTTACTTCAGGCTAATGTCTTTTGTATTTCACAGGTGTTCTGGAGCTGGGCCCAGTGGTTACTGGTTTTTTCATAATAATTCAAATGAGGCTGTAATGGCATTGCTGATAGCCTTTCAGACGCAGGATTCTGTGTTATGCAACTGTGGCAAAAAAAAAAAAAAAGTAATGCTGAAAACATCACTGAGGGATTGTGTGTGTTTTTTTAAATTAAATTTAAAGACTTAGAAACTTCATTTTGCACTTGTGCACAGTGGCATGCTATGGCATACACGTGCGAGTCAGAGTTCAAGTTTTAAGAGTTCACTCTGTCCTTTCCCTGTCTTAGAGACTGAGTCTTTGTTGTTGCTTATTCTGCACTGCAAACTCCGAAGTATCTGGCTTGTAACCATATAGCAGTCTTCTGCCTTTGCCATACCGGAATCTTACATGTGTTCCGGGGATCCAAACTCAGGTGGCCAGGCTTGGGCAGCAATTTCTTTTACACACTGAGCCATCTCTCCAGTCCAAGATGAGTTAAATGTTTTAAAATTCCAGTATGAAGCAATAGAACCTGACCCAATGGTGTCCTGACCCAATTAAAGCGGTGGGTTCATTGTGAGAACGGAGGACATGAAAGATTTATAAATTTTCTCTTATGTTTCAAACTGAGGTTCAGTTCCCTTTTCTTTGACTCCTTTTATAGTCTTTAAATTATTTGAAAACATAGGCACAGCCTAAAGAATTCAGATCCCCTTGCTAAACTGTAGGTGCCCTCCTGAAATGGCAACATGAGGATTGTTGAGTCCCAGTCAACAAGGGCTGCCAGGTCTCAGATTTCTTTCATAGTTTCTCTAAAGGGTTCTGCTGTGAGGTTCTAGAAACAAATTTGGTTATTAAATCTCTCCTTGAGTTCTAGTCCCACTATTCACAACTTGGCATACTTGATTAAACCTTCTGAGGTTCAGTCTCTCATTTTTAAGGTAATACCAGATAATAACAGAAGGTCAACCTTCTGCCTGAGAAGCACTGACCTACCCATAAATCATACTGTCTATGGGAGGGGATCTCAGTCCACAGTGACACACACCTTATTCGACATCTTCACTTGGTCATAATAATTCTATATTTTTATTAATGCTTAGCTCCTCTTCCTCCCTTTCCTCCCTTCCCCCATCCCTCATTTCTTTCTTCTCGTTTCTGTTTAGAATACTTAAATATGAGAATTAAACAAAAACAAAACAATCCTCACAACCTTGTTGTCAGGAGAGGAGGAGGGGGAGGGGATCTTTTTTTCTGCCTTAGACACAGGAAAAGTAGAGAAGGATGCAGTCATTAGATAGCAGCAGAGATGTGGGGGGAGGGAGGGAGGGAGGGAGAGAGGGAGAGAGAGAGAGAGAGAGAGAGAGAGAGA
>NC_034600.1:51771762-51804056 GCF_900095145.1 Mus pahari | reverse complement strand
GGAGAAGGAGACAGAGAGACAGAAAAACAGAGAGAGAGAGAGAGAGAGAGAGAGAGAGAGAGAGAGAGAGAGAGAGCCTAGGTGAGAGAGGGAGAAGGAACTACGAGAGTGGGGACAACAGAAGGCACAGGCTTTCCAGTAAGAACTCTAACTCTTTGTCACATGATCAACTACATGATCAAGCTAGGCTTGGGTATTGATGAAGATAAAGTGACATTGGAGGAGCCCAGTGCTGTTCCTAATGAGAGTCTCCCACTTGAAGATGATGAGGAGATCTCTCTGTCTGTCTGTCTGTTTCTGTCTCTGTCTCTCTCTGCTCCCCTCTCCCTCCCTCCTTTCCTCCATTTTCCCCTCCCTCCCTCCCTCCCTCCCTCCTTCCCTCTCTCCATTATTTACCCCATCCTACCCTCTCGTGCCAAAAGCAGATGGATTTTCCTTTTGGGATGTTGACTTATAAATACAACCATAAGCAATGTTCTCTTTTTCCTGATCAATTTCTTCAGTGACCCAAACATCATTCAACAGCGTGTTGCTTACTTTCCACGACTTTGTGTACTTTCTATAGTTTTGTTGGCATACCTCCCACTATTTCCAAGATACCCTTTCTTTCCAAAATCATAAAAGGATGTTACATACCCAGTGCCCATCAGCTGCACGCTAGGGATGGGAATGTATATCCGTGTGCACACTTTCTTTGTGCTCCCACAGTTCCTTTCGTCTGAATTGTCTCCACAGTCATTCTCTCCATTGCATTGTAACTTGTTGGGAATACAGCGCCCTGGTCAAGAAAGCACACCACAGCATCACCAATGTGTTATGCATTTATTCAGGTGAAACACAAATGTTTAAAATGTCAAGAGAACGTTGAGGGTAAGGTATAAGGGATATGTGAAGTGAAGTGATAAACTGATGTCACCTTTAGGGCTTGAGAGCCTAAGAGTCTCTATAAGATTATTTAGTTGCTTTTGGTATATTTTCAAGAAGAGAATTTTCTTCAAAGAGAATTTTAAAATTACATTATAGTGAGCTTTCTCCAGAGATATTGGTCTGAGGAGAGCCAGTAGTAACAGGTCCAGAATTTTGTTTTGATTTCTATGGTAGAGTCTATATCATTTTTGTTTTAAAACAATTACTTTTGGAATCTACTTGTGCAAACAATACATCTCCAAATCTCTAAAAGTTTATGTTGTGTGGAAGAAGCCAGACATCTAATCTTCATCTCGTATACATCTTCCTGGAGATGACCAGCTTGAGAAGTTGTGACCAGTGATTCCCTTACAGTATGTACCACTAATTAGACTAGATCATGCTTGGCATGGGGACTTGAGTATTTGTTGAATTAAATTTCTTATTACTACGAAGGACTCCTGAAAACACCTAGTTTCACTGAGTTTGGTTAATAATTTCCAGTTAGAAGGTATATTCAAAATTAACTGTCTTCTTTAGATTATTCAAGACTTTATCTTATGTTCAGACAGCTATTATAATCGTGGCTATGATCATAATCATACAGAACTAAAAGATGGGATTGGATTTCTGTCAATTTTAAGATATAGACCAGAAGAAGTTACTTTTAGGAAACTGTACATTATAGTGTAATGTATAAAATCTAGGGTTTTTGTTTTCATGTATTTTTTAATCTTGTTTTTGGTAAAGAGAACAGAACAGGTTATTTAATTTGAAACAGAGAGGAGTGTCATTATGACTTATAATGTATTTTTAAAGTTCTGCTCTTGGTGCTAACATATTGAAGAAAAAAATCCAGTTTGGGGTAATGTTTCCTTTTAGAGAGACGTTATATTTTCTTAGATAGCTCTAAGGATACTCATGGAACACATAGGTTTTTTGTTTGTTTGTTTGTTTTTGTTTTTTTACCACGCGTTGACACTTCCAGTCATTGGAAGGGACATGTCAACAAGTGCTGAGATGAAAGAAGCAAGATACCTTTGGAGTAGTGTTTAGAAATAGAGGACAAGGGTTACATAGGCAAGGTGAGACACAGGTGAGAATGACCGTAGGCAATACCAACTCAATGGAATAAGAAGCAGGAAGGAGGTGACATTATGAGCTATGAGTGAAGCCTATACCAAAGCAGGGGATGGGAAATTGAAGAGCAGTTTGAATGCTGCAGAATTTATTAAAGTCAGTGCATACAAATTCAGTAGTCCCCCTTACCTGTGGTGGACAATTCACAAGACTGTCCCACATCTAAGACTTTAGGGAGCACAAAGTCCTGTAATTCTGTTGGGGTCTCCCACCTCCACTAATCACTCTCCCTCAAAACACCAGCCCCTCACAGGCGCATAGGCATACCAGAGAGTTGCTACCGAGAGGACCTCCCCAGATCTCCCAGAATGCAGCGTCCTTGGACCGCCTATGTCAACAGGCACTCATCTCCGCCTCGATCCTCGGACCCGCCTACGATCCCTTGGACCCGCCTACGATCCGACCGCCGCGGCAACTTCAAAAAGACTCAAGGGCGGTCTGGGAATTTTTCATGTTACTTAAGCAGAGTCCGGTTATTAAACTTGGAGCCTTGACCAGTGTGAAGTTGCCAGGGCTTCCATTTCCTTTCGCAGCCTATTCCCTTCTAGGATATTCCCGCCCTTCAGGACGAACCCATACCGGAGTGTTTCTGTGGGCGGGAACACTCATCATTCTTGTCTTAAGTTCCCATCTTATGTTTCATCCCGAACCCCTGCAGTTTGAGATGAGACAGCTATGCTAGTCTCGTTTATTTTCCCTTCTTTACAAGCGCATGGACACTGCCTTCTTTCCTACTCTGGGTCTTAGCCTCCTCAGTATACTATTTTCTTAAGTGCCTTAAGTCAAGAACTTTCACCTTGACGCTTCATGCTTCTTTTGGGATCACATGAGCTGATATCACCACAACCCTTGTACTTAGGGCCCACTTATAAGTAAAACAAATATTGATGATCAGGCGTGCTGCTACAGCTGAGTGTTGCAGTGATCTTATAACTGACGGCACAGGCAGGCAGGCAGTGTATGTTGTGGAATGCTATTCAAAGAGGTGATCAGTAGCACGGGAAGCACATGGTGGGGGTGACACACGGTTTCCTTGCTCTACTCTGACATAGAATTTAAAAGACAGAACTTTTTATTTCTGGACCTTTTTATTTTAAAATATTAGATTGTAGCTGACCATGAGTGACTGTAATCACAAAATTGAAATCGTGGATAAAACAGATCGCTAGTTGGAGCCATGTAGTCATTTAGACATTATACACCTTTGTTTTTATTTATTTATTCATTTATTTATTTATTTATTTTTAAAGATTTATTTGTTATATGTAAGTACATTGTAGCTGTTTTCAGATACACCAGAAGGGAGCATCAGATCTCATTACTAATGGGGGTGAGCTACCATGTCGTTGCTGGGATTTGAACTCAGGACCTTCAGGAAGAGCAGTCAGTGCTCTTAACTGCTGAACCATCTCTCCAGCCCACCCCCCCTTTTTAAGATTTATTTATTATATGTAATTACACTGTAGCTGTCCTCAGACACTCCAGAAGAGGGAGTCAGATCTTGTTACAGATGGTTATGAGCCACCATGTGGTTGCTGGGATTTGAACTCTGGACCTTTGGAAGAGCANGAAGAGGGAGTCAGATCTTGTTACAGATGGTTATGAGCCACCATGTGGTTGCTGGGATTTGAACTCTGGACCTTTGGAAGAGCAGTCAGGTGCTCTTACCCACTGAGCCATCTCAGCAGCCCCCTTTGTTTTTAAAATAGACTGACTGTGTTATTGTGATTGCATGTTATTTTTATAAATTCCTGAAAGGCTAGATAATTTGTTTTTATTCAATGTTTAAAATTAGAGCCCTGAGAGGTAAACTGGCATACTGTATTACATCTAGTGTCATGATAAGGCTCAAAATTCCAAATAAATATTAAAATGATATTGTAGCCTTGAGGATTCTGAGAAGATTGAAAGGCAAGTATGAAGTAGAAAAATGCAAGAATGAGTCTGTTTACGACAGGACAATGACTTTGTTAAGTCAGGAACTAAGTATCATTTCAAATCAGGCAAACGATGTCCATCGACCCCCTCTTATCTCTGTGTGTAGTAGGTGGGTTTTGAAATGTACAAGTAACATATCATTTTCAATGGAAATATTTTTTCAGCCAAAACAGGCCTCACCTTGAATCACTCAATCAGAAAAGTTGGCAACTATATTGTTGCCAGGGATGTGTCAGTTGGTAGCTGGAGCTGGGTCATGGAGACAATGGAGGGGGGGGGAGGAGGGGCGAGGTATTTTGGGAAGCACAGAGCTCAGCGACACAACAGCTTACCAACAATTACAGATGTTGTGATAATTTGCATGTTTTAATTATTAATTTTATTATAATACTTAATTAGTTTTTATTGGCGGGGTGATGGCACAGCAGCCATGGGTGGGGGGGGGTACATGAGAATGGAAGACAATTTGCAGGATTTGGTTCTTTCTACCATGTGATTGTCAGGGATTGAACTTTGGTTGCTCATCAGGATGCTGAACCATCTTGTCATTCAGTCTTTAAACAGTGGCTGTGGACATAATGCTGTTGACCTGGAATCCAGCAGCTGCAGTTGCAGACTTGCCTGAAATTTGTCATAGTGCATTAGTGATCGCTATGTGACTCTAAGGCTCTGTAGGCTCATGAACATTTTATCTACATGGACCTCTTCTATATCCAATTTCTTAGGTTTATCGTCTGCTGAATAAAATCTCTCAGTTGTTCACTGTAATAATGGCATTGAAAACCTGTAAGAGCTGCATTTCAATTGCCAATTTTGATTTTAGGATTTTGGATGTAATGTTCAAGTCTGGATTATTCTCAGTCAATTCCATCAAGATTTTTATTATCTTCACTCTTACGTTAATTTGTGATGTGACCTCATCATGGAGGTACAAGGTCTATCTCTGAACCCAAAACTTCCCTCATTTTCTAGGTTAGGAAAACCCTGACACTAACACTTTCATCTGTATTTAGAAGAAGCTGGCAGAGAAGAAAGGGAGAATTTTAGTTCTGAGGTCTTAAGGCAATTACCTTTAAAATTTAAAACTTCCTAGTTACTATTAAATAAAATTTTGTTAGCACAGAGAAGCGATGTGGGTGGGGTTTATCCATCTGAAATTTCTTTCTTTTTTTATAACTACAAATTGTTTATTTATTTAGGAGATCGAATAACTATGGCTCAGATGCTAAAATTAACCTGCGTTCATTTTTGTAAATAGGATTCACTGGCCTACATGCTTGCATATATATATATATATATATATATATATATATATATATATATATATATATATGTGTGTGTGTGTGTGTATATATGTGTATATATACATATATATATATATATACATATATATATGTATATATATATATATGAAATGAGTTGATACAAGTTCATATATTGATGTAGGAGGATTGACAGTTGACTGAGAGCAAGATGGGCCAGACGACTGCAAAGCAAACCTTGGCCATTTGGATGTTTGCTGAAGTGTTGTAGAAATTACATCTACACTATTCAAAGTGGTAGGAGTTAGTGAGTCCTATGATTAAACTATTTAAGACTTGACTGTATTCTAATGTAACTTAAACATCGGTTCTTACAAATCTTAGCATACATTATACTTGAATGTTGATAACACTTAAACCAACGTGATTTTTAAATTATTGTGATATTGTGGGGGACAACCTTTGGGGACCAATCATGACAATTTATTTAAGATTCATGTGACGTAATAATATCTCATCAGTCTTGTTTCAACAGTTAAAAAAAGTCTGTCACTTCCTTTTTAAACTGGTTTTTGCATTGTTTCATTTATTATTTATTTATGTTTTTGTTTATTTTATGTAGAGTGTGTGACTATATGTGTGTGTGTGTGTGTGTGTGTGTGTGTGTGTGTGCACGTGCACATGTACATGCCATATGATCAGGAGTAGATCAGAGCAACTATCAGCAGTCAGTTCTCTCTATGATAGAGGTGTTTGGAGTAGAATTCATGTTATGAGGCTGGCTGCAAGCTACTTTATCCACTGAGCCATTTTCCTGGCCCTTGTCTCATCACTTTTGGGTAATCCTCATTATAGATTTGTGTGTATTAATATCTATTTCTTAAACAATCTGCTGCTGTCTTTTCCTTTGTCCTCCTCTTTCCCCCTCCACCGCTATAACAAAGTAGGGCTTTGAACACCATTACTTAAGCAAATGTATCAGGGAACTGGTCAAGATTATTAAGTCTTGAAAGCTAATTTCACACTTGAGTGCCTGGGTAATTTGTAACATAACACCAGTCCCCCACATGCCTACAATGGGGAAGGACTTTTCTCTCATAGCTTTTCCTAGCAGTAAGTATTTTTAGTGGAGACTGAATATTTTAGAAGAATATATTACCACTGTCACAGAGGAATTTATTCTTGCAGTCAGTCTCTTCAATTTTGCAGAGCTTGGAGGGGACACACGGTTGAAAGGTCACCAGGGGCTCTGTGCATGGTTGCCCCCCAAACTGACTTGGGCGCAGGACAGATTTAACTTTAACCTGAAAGAGAAGTAGGGGGTAAGTGAATAATTTCAAAGCAAGGCCAAAGTCAAAGTAAAAAATTCATCCTAGGATATCCTTGTCAGTCACAGTTGTAATCTTTCCCATAGCGACAGTACCCGGACTGTACTAAAACTTTCCCTCAATTTCATTAGAGTGCATCTATTTAGTAAATCAGCTCTTGGTATGCCTCAGTTTCCCAGAGTGAAAAATGAGAAGCTTTTCCTCACTCTTAAATCATACGATTTCTAAATTACACCAACAGCAAATGCTAAAGTGTTTACTGAGGGGCTCCTGTGTGTGGGCAATAAAATAGCCCTTTTATATCTCTGACAGTGTCAAGTGACAAACGGGAAAGGTTCTTGAGATTCTTTTATATAAGAAAGTCACTATGGAAACTGGTTTGACATATTCTCCACACTTTGACACATTTTGATGAGGAGGAAAATAGAGAGTGAGCATAAAAATATGACAGAATTAGCCAGTGCTGACTTAAATTCCAGGAAAGCCTGAGTTCAAAATGCAGATCCAGTATTAATTAATGAATGGTACATTCTTGGTCAAAATACTTAGTCCCCCAAGGAGCTGGAATATATGCTGTATATAAACATAAACTAGGATGTGGTTTTCATGATTGACTTAAGGGAACCAGCACAGTTCTCAGAGTTTGTCTTCCACAAATGAAGTTTCTTCTTCCTCTCTAATGTGTAGCTGTTGGGAACACAGGACTCTGACTGAGGTTAATGTTGGTCATATGATGTGGCCTTTCCAGGGATGCCTATCAGCTGGGTAAATATTGCAGCTGGAAGAAATAAACAAGTTAAGGGACTTTCCCAAGGGTAAACAGAGTTTAGAGGAAGAGCAAAGAGCCAGGATTTTGACTATTTCCCTTATTTCTGTTTAGTTTTAAGCACTGGATAAAAGCAGAAGTTTTTAGCATTTATATTTGCTTTCAGAAGTCTGAGGAGGCATAGTCAGTGGGTTCAGATATGGATAAGTGTGGAATGATCAAAGTTCATGTAAAAGAACCCTATCACCATCACCACTGACGCCATTATCACCACCACACCACCATCACCACAATTGTCACCACTAAACACAGCTTTCCTCTAATGAAAATTAAGACAGTTTATTTTCAGAAATTCAGAGTCTCATACATTGAAACTGTTATGGGATATTGGCACTTACTTGGGACTCAGATTATCTGGGTGTGTCTATGGCTCACATACCTGTTTTTCAGTACAAGGGTCACAGTCTGACCATGTCCCATAGTCTCCTAGGGCACAGTTGATGGGACATGTCTGCATGTTGCACTGTCTGGTCTCCCGCTTGGTACAAAGCTCATCACATCCATTTTCCCAATAGTAACCATCCACTACTATTTGTCTGTAACAGTGAGAAAAGGTTACTCAGAGGCAACGTTTTCACAGTGCCTTCACATCAATAATAAAATATTGTGTGGCATTACCTACCAAGAGTAAGAATATGACATTATCATAGACATCAGGAAGGATGGTGCATGGATAGTCTGTACAACCTTACAGAGCTCAAGACCATAATGAAAAGGAGAGTCAAAAGTGGAGAATTTCAAGACAGTGATGGCCGATCATTAAGCCACATGGGAAGCCCTTCTAAGTATAAAGGCTGTTCATGAATTACTCCATGTTTGAAAGATGCCGACACATAAATGCAAGGATTGAGTCAGATTAGGATATTGACATCAGGGAGAAAATTCACAATACTGATGTAAATTCCCTAAGTAGAAATGGAAAGGCATGTAGCAGGAGCAGTGAAAACTTAAGATTGAAGGGAGCTTGAGAATTCAGAGAGGAGCTTGACAGTGCACAGCTGAGAGGGAGGGACTACAACTTCTTCTCTCTGGTAGGCAGTTGAGAACTCTAGAAGGACTCTTGGAGAATGGAGTCTCTTCCCATACTTCATGGACTGTTTATTGGAAGTCAACTGGTAAATTTAATGAGATACAGAAAAATACTTTTTAAAAATAATTCTCTAAAAGAAGTATAATATTAAACAATGTGAACTATGCATTTTTTCCCTCTTAAGTCATGTAGTACAAGTGACTTTTATTTGCCTGATGTAATTGTTTCAGAGGCTTACTGATGAATAAGCTCACTCTTTCTACTTCTTCCTGAACTTTGGCTGGTTGGTTCAACTTGGCTGCTCTGGTTAAATACTCGTCCCCAGGTGGACAGATTTAATTTGGCTTTTCTCAGTTTGGCAAACTAACACTGGCAATTTGTTTTAAGCTTCTGGCTCCTTATTTTCCGGCTTCAGAGGCCTCTGTTGACTTACACTGAACTGCATGAACTCATGAATGGACTCAACTCCACTGCACTGCACTCACTGCACTGACCCCCCACTGCCTGACTCTCTGTGCTCTTAAATAGCTTCCCTTTTCTGTGCTATTCTCATGAGAGTACGGATATACTATCACTGATTCATTCTGTCAAATGGTTCTCTGATTCATCACGTTGTCTACCCTCCAATTAGACACCACTTTCAAACATGGCTGCTTCCTTCTACAAACTAATTTTACCTTAAAGGTGTACTAAGGGCATGTCTGTATTATACCCAGAGGGATTAAAGGTGTGTGGCATGTCTGCATTTCATCTATATCACACAGATCTAGGTCTTTGTGTGTGATCCCTTGCCAGAATAGCCATATTTCTGGATTAAAATTTCTCTATGTCATGTGAGCAAATCAAGGGTACAGAAAAATCTAATGGACACAAGCAAGATGTGTAGTTGAGGAGTCTGAATTGTGAAAAGACTGGATTATTAGATATTTGCAAGTAAGCACTATTTTCTTGCTATATCAACTGCGCTAACAATCAAGCCAATATCAGTGGTGTTCAGTTGAGGTCCAGTTTGGCACTGTTTAATGACTATAAAATTCTGTATAATTACCTCACTAACTGTAGGCAAGCAGAGAGTTATTTGACGCTTTAAAGAATTAAAGCTAGACACCCTGTATAGATTCTTAATTATTTTATGAAGCCCTTTAATTTTGCAGAAAGTACAAAAGTAGAAACTTCATGTGACATAGAACTCAAATTCTGTCTGATATACTAAATTCTTAGTTGAGATAAAATTGTTCTTCATTGCACAGTAAGATCTATTTCATATCGCTTATCCCATCCTTGAGAACCTTCAGAATATTCTGAATATCTCACACCCACCTCTGTCTGCTCTGGGTTCCAGAATTGCAGGACTTAGAACAGCTGGACCAGTGAGTCCATGGGTAGTGGTCACAGAAACAGGCTTCACTCTTGTCAATCAGTATGACCAGCAAAATGAAACACAACGTGAGATGCCTGGCCATGTTTCCACAATCTCCAGACCCTGAAATAGAATGTCCTGATAGATAAGTAATGAGAGTTACAGACTCGTGTGATTAGAGAAAACACTTTCATTCCCCTAGGTTTCACATGGCAAGTTAACCTATAAATTTATATGTGAATTCATATAAGTGTGATTTTTAAAAAGATTTTTTAGGATAAAAATGTACAGAGTGATAACCTTCATCATAGTATAATAACTAGTGATAATAAACAAGATAAATTATGTAGTATGTATTTGGAAGACATTTAATTCATCAAAATATTGAAAATTTTATAGTATATTTCTCAGAATAGTCACTCATTTTACGCTGTGCTAACTTGGGTACACTCAGTTTTTCATACTTTTTGGAGACTGGGGGAGAAGTCTAGGCTACTCTGCAGGGAGCTCTAACAGGAGTTCACTGCCTTGGTCCTTTATAGATGGTTCATAGAAAGTTAGAGCTGTGATACACCTTAGAGTCCTCTAGGATAAGAAATAGGTTAGATAGTTATGAATGGGGGAGAAGGGAAGACAGGAATGAGAGGATCAAACAGAGAGGGGAAGGGAAGCAGGCAAGGGAGGGATTATGGGAAGGGAAAACAAAGGGGTAGTTGACAAGTCATAAGGAAACTGAATGCAGTAGAATCCTCCTAAAATATATAAATATATGAAGGTGATGTAAATCAAATTACCAAATAATGGGGAGGGGGGGCAACAGAAGTCCAGCTGGAAATCTCTCATTGCCAAATGAAATTTCCAGTATCTGAAATGTGTTATATCTAATTAAGTTGTTGGCTAATGGGGTTCCATAGGAATTCCTAAACAACCCAGGCTACTTCCAGGGCTATTGGTGAGTTTCCACAAAATGACATTAAAGCCCTATTGCTGAAGAAAACACCTATATACTCATTGAACATGGAGAACTTGAGCTAGTGCCTGGAGTCTTCAGTCCTGAGAACTAGAATTCATGGTACTGAAAGGTACTCTGCAGGCTACCAAAGAAGAAACATAAACACCAGCATAGCTATTAAACTTTGATCTACAAGATTGACCACCTGCAACATACACTGGTAAAATAGTGGCACAAAATTTGTGGGTGTAACCAACCAAAATATGATGTGATTTATGACCCACCCCATGAGATGGAACCCATATCCAACACCGCTGAGTGGCCAAAAATCTGAGACTAGATAGGAAAGATACCTAAGAGGGAAAAAAAAATCAAATGATCTGCTGGAACAAAATACTCACAGGAGGAACTAAGAGACAGAGTGTGGAGCAGAGACTGAAGGAAAGTCCATCCAGAGACTGCCCTACCTGGGGATCCATACCATGTACAGTCACCAAACCCATACACTATTGTGGATGTCAACAAGTGCTTCCTGAGAGGAGCCTGATACATCTGTCTCCTGAGAGGCTCTGCCAGATCCTGACAAGTACAGAGGTGGATGCTTGAAGCCAACCATTGGACTGAGCCCAGGGTCCCCAATGAAGGACTGAAGGAGCTGAAGGGTTTATACCCCCATAGGAAGAACAACAATATAAACCAACTAGACCCCCCAAAACTCCCAGGGACTAAACCACCAACCAAAGAGTACACATGGAGGAACCCATGACTCTAGCTGCATATATAGCAGAGGATGGCCTTGTTGGACATCAGTGGGCGGAGCAACCCTTGGGCCTGAGGGAGTTTGATGTCCCAGTGTAGGGGAATGCCAGGGTGGGAAAGCCAGAGTGGGTAGGTGGGTGGAGGAATACCCTTATGGAGGCAGTGGAGGAAGGATGAGATAGGGGACTTCTAGGGGGGAAATTAGGAAGGGGGATAACATCCGAAACGTAATAAGGAAAATGTGCAATAATAACAATATAAAAAGAAATGTAGCAATAAAAGAATTCATAACGAAATTCTACTATATTCACAGCATCTCTTGTGTTTCCTTTGGTTCTTTTACTTGTTTGCTTTGTCATATTTTAATTAATTAATCAATTGGTTAATTAATTCTGCTTTATTCTATTTTGTTATTATTCCAAAGCTGGCTGTTTGTTTTCTGAAGAGAGACAGAAAGGGCGTGGACCTGAATGGGAGTGGAGGCAGGAACTGGGAGGGGTAGAGGAAAAGGAAATCTAGATTAGCAAATAATCCTTTTTTCAATTAAAAAAAAAAGAGAGAAAGGAACCATGCATCCCTAAATCACTGACAGTGATATTCAAGGAGGTACAAGGTACAATGCTCTGACTCAAAATGCTTGACTCTTGAATGAAGTGCATCCTTTTGCCAATTTTCTAGCAACACTAATTATCAGATTACTGGAGCACTGGGATTTCCAGAGTTCTACTACCCTGAATACAAGAAAGATTTACATGACTAATGCTTGAATAAAAATCAGGATGGGTGTGCTCTCTTGGCGTGCTGTGGGAGTATCTGGGAGTTATTTAAAAGTCACCACTAGTTCCTGACATTCACAATTTGATAGCACATGCTTTAATAATGAATACAATATCTATACAATGCTCTTGCAGTTAATATAGTAACTTTTATCTAAACCAAAAATGACATTCACTTACCTTCATTATGTCTCAGTTTATTTCTAACATAAAAATAATAGTTATATGTCTTGTTATATGCCAATAAAAATATATGGACACACCCTAGCCATATGTATGCACACACAGTCTCTGAAGTCATATGTACAGCAGAGGAAGTCATATTATGCTGCTTAAGTTTTTCAAGACATAATAAGATCTTTCCTATTAATAGGGAAATACTTATGTCCTTAATTTTTGTTTTGTTTTCTGGTACTATAAATTCAACCAAGGTCTTCATGCATGTTAAACAATGAATATTCTACCACTACCTATGTCTCCAGATCTCTTTCAATATGCTATTTAGAGATAAGGTCTTACCAATTCACCCATTCTAGCCTTGACTCACTTAACTAGCTCAGATTGATCTGGAACTTCCTATCCTCTTGCCTCAGACTTCTTCTGGCTAGAATTACAGGCACGGGCCCCAATGTTGGCTATTTCTTTTCACTGTTGTTGGCTCCATGGTTTTATTCCCCAATTGCATTTAACCATTATCATCATTGTGGAAATTCAGTATAAGCAATTGCCACAACTCTGTAATTAGGTGTTAGTACACTTTAGATGCATATCCATGGAGACAGCAAGTATTTTGCAAACATACAAGTTTTAATATTGCCTAATTACCCAGTTCTTTTAACTGTCTCAGAGGATTATTTTCTGATTATATTTTAGTGTAATGAGATTACATTTCTTATTTGTGATAGAAGGACATGTCAGCAACAATACGATGGGACAATAGATTTTATTTTAAGCCAAGGGTGGGTGTCAGAATTGTTTCTCAGACATTGAATATCTTCCTCATGCTTTTTGGCTAGTCTCTTTTAATCCAACTCATAAGCTTCTGTAGCCCTAGTTTATTTTGATAGTAAAATCAGGTCTCCTTTATGGATCACTCAACTTGCCTATTCACTGTTGTTCCCTGGTAATTCATATTTCCTGTTTTGTTTGTTTTTGCCTCAGCATCTTAAAAGCACAGGGATGAGAGAGATCAGAGAAAATATGGGTGATTTATCCATGTAAATGCTTGCAAGTCTTAAAGAATCATTTTTGCAGAGACATACACTTTCTAAAATCTCCCTACATATATTAGAAAGAAAACAAACTCTTAATTTTGTACACTTAGTATGGAAATGGTTGAGATAACTGGCAAGGTGTGACATCACCAGGCCTCAGTTCTTAGCAAATACCATCTGCTTTGATTTGTAGATGTTTGAAACCAGAGGTGGATTTTCTTCACAATTATCATCAAAATTTCCAGGACAGTGTTTGCATAAAATATTCTGATCTATTATTTGATCATTCATCTGCTAGGGGAAATTTGGACAACAATATAAAAAAGATGGTGACTGCAAACTTATTTGATGATGCTAGTTAAAAAGCTGGCTGTCAACTTCTCCTTTTAGAACATCTCTGTTTTGCTGAAAAGTTGTTGGGTTTGCATGTCAATTCGTGGCACAACATTTGACTACTTGTCTTGCATGTATATACAAGGTTCTGAGTATGTTTCCTGAGTACTAAGATAAATAAATTAGGGGCAAAAAGGGTGATTTTATGTTAAAAGAGGAATTTTCATTCAAACAAAGAGAACTATCTCTTTAATTTAATGTTATTATCACTCAACATATATTATCATATAGCTCCTTGTTTGCTGATTCTCCATTTATTTAAACACTTTAAAGGTAGCTAATAGTCAATGTAAATATTTGACTGGCACATATTTTTAATGGAAATACCAATTAACAAATGTTCAGTAGGATTGGTTGTGGGGAGAGAGAGAGAGAGAGAGAGAGAGAGAGAGAGAGAGAGAGAGAGAGAGAGAGAGAGAGAGAGAGAATATTATTGAGAATAGTTGAGAAACAACTTCTAATCTGGGGTCACGGTAGAAGGGCAGCTGTTTTTGCAGTTTTCTGGTAATTGCTCTACCCTCTTGACCTCTCCAGAAGTCAACAGTCTCTCAGAACCATTGAAGATGGCTTTGTGACCATTAGAGAATCCTAGTTAAGAAGGAAGTTCACGGTACCCCATCACCTTTAGGTACACATTACTCCCATAAACAACATATCTTCAGGGCAGTTCAGTGCATTTGACCTGACAGATCTTATCAGATGCTACAGTTTATCTTTCCTTTTTCATCTGTTTGCAGATGTCTTGAACCTCTTATTGCTCACATTTTATCCTATGGGTGTCCCGGAAGCTCTAAAAAGGAGACTTACCACTGCTAATTGTAGACAGGGAGTCCAGACACATAGCTAACCTTGACTGAAGCGTGTGTCTGCGCTTCCTTTTACTGTGGTTGAACTCACAAGAGACTCAAAGTCTATGAACCTTTGGGTCTTTTGAGATTTAAACAAAGTAGATATTTCTTAGTTCAAAAGAAAGACGAAGTAACACTGATAAGTCTGAGGGGTATACTTTCTCTCTTGACATGGGAAGTCTCTTGGAAACATGATCTACAATTTTGAAGTATGAAAATTGAAATAGAAATCATTAGATCACTTACCTTCAAAGCGATCTAGTTGTGCTCAGGAACCTTAAACTCTGAATGGCTGTAGAAACCAAAGGCACACACCCTAAGCAGGGGTTTGTGTGAGCACCCAGAGCACCCTTCTTTATACGACTGGGCAACACAACTACAGTCCAAAAGCCCTAACCGTGACCTAAACTGTTGACAGAATAAACATTGTGTCGAAACTCCGACTTTTGAAATAATTAGCTTAGATAAGCAGAAACCCCCAAAATTCTAAGCATAGCAGTTTCTATGGTCTGAGTTATTTTCAGTGATTTCCACATTCAGAGTTGTTGCAATAGCTCTTGTGGCTGCAGAGAAGTCTTTAGAAAGTAGGTGTGGTCCCACTTGTCCTGTGGAGTGAGAGATAATTCGAGAGATGGGGATGAAAAGCTGTGCGTAGGTCTTCTTCTAGGTGTACAGTGGATTTATTTGGACATTAGCTACTGAGGAACCAATGTACTAGGAAATTAAGTTTCTTAGGTGTTTTGGCAACCATGGGGATTCCAAAGTGTTGACAGGGGCCTGAGAATCAAGATCACATAAAATGCCCTGTATTTTTATAATCTGTAAAGCTGTTGGCAATTGATTAGTGAGAAAACTTGTGAGTGTAAGGGAAGAGAATGGAAGCAAAGGAAATTAAGAATTAAAATGAAACAGTTATTCTTTTTTTCCAGGAGCATTTGTATTCAGTTAGGAACCATTTTTTTTTTCTCTCTCTCCCCTAATGACAATAGATTCAAAACCAAGTGATTCTGCCAAGAAAATCCCAAATCTGTCTACTAGGCCTTCCACATGTTGTGTGTCCACATGCCACCTGACCATTCTTGCAGACAAATTCTGCAGGTTCTCAGTAGGGAAAATGCTAATCATTCTATGCCAAAAACGCAGTAAATGTACTTTGCTAGTCAGTATGGGAGTAGACTAAGAGGAGTGACAAGTTGCACTGTTTGGCTTAGGAAACCATAGATGAAAACTCTTATACAGAGAAGAAATAGCGATGTCTTGGGCTATCATGGACTTTTCTTTTTTTGTATTACTTTTAAAATTACTAGAAATTGAGTTTAAATCAACTGTGTTTAATGTCCCCACCTCCTGCTCACACAGTCTGCTCTAAGTGATTGACACAATCAGCCTGCGTGCCATTTCTTTTTCAATAGCCTCCACTTTTTACATCACCAACGGTAGCATCCTCTCCTTGATCCACTGTGTTTCCTGGACCTGGTAGAAAGTCTGCATTTTGCTGAATACTAGAGAAGCTAGAATGTATTCTGTATCTATTATTTCAAACATTTTCATCAATTCTTTGAGAATTTTACCTATTTTGAAAAACTTCACCTTCTCTCCAACTCTTTCCTTAAGCTCCCTCCCATTCTTTCCCATACAACTTTGATATTACTTCCTTCCCTCGTTTGTTTGTTTGATCAGCTAGTCTTCATGCCGTGGCATGTGGTTCATCTACCAGGTGTGATATCATTAAAGTGTGGATTAAAACACTGGATTAAAACAGGATTAAACACACTGATATCCTGGCTTTTCCTCTTCTAGCGCCTATGAAATATCTTGGAAGAGCAATCAGTGCTCTTCCCCACTGAGCCATCTCGACAGCCCGCCTATGAAATGTCAAAAGCTCCTTGGCTTGTGATGTATGTCCCGTCCACCTTCCACACTTTTTGCCTGGATTTTGTCTGGCTGGAGCTTGCCCAAGTTTGCATGTGCTTTCACAATCACCATGAGTCTATATTTGCAAACTGCCCTGTTGTGTCTGTTTTCTTGATGGGTTTCACCACCTCTAGCTCTTGCCTCGTTTCTTCCCTTTCTTCCAAGAAGATCCCCGAGCCATGTGAGGATGAGTGGGACATAGATGTCCCAGAAAGGGCTGAGCACTTCACAGCCTTTTATTCTCTGTACATTGACCAGTTGAAGATCTTTGTTCATTCTAAAATACTTTAAGAAGAAACTTTTCAGACGAGAGCTGGAAGAGGTTTGGATCTATGGCTATTGCTATAAGTCCTTAGGAGTCATTATAATCCAATATTCATGTATCAGAATAATACTAGTCATTTCTCACATAGAGACTATGATCTATCTGGCTATAGTTCTTGGTCCTTTCAATGGTACTAGGTTGGGTCTTATGGAATGAGCCTTATATACAAACAGAAAGTAGTTACTCTTATAGTATTCATGCCATTATTGTATCATAAGCATACCTTATCAGGCTAATGTATTTCTTTTTGCTGGACCATTTCAAATGTGTTTCTTTCTTATACCTTTCGGTATTTCATAATCACCATTGCTGTATAGATAAAACACCACATTTTCTCATCCTTTAAACTGGTATGTCTTTTTAGAATATTTCTTATGAAACACACTCAATATTGTGAATTATTATGTCCACCGGAAGCTTTGCTAGCTCCTACTCTCATTCACTCGACTGCACAAAGCCCAAGTCCCTTAAAGGCCAGGTCTGAATAGTGATCATTTTTATATTTGACTAACATAAAAGTCTAGTAATATTGATTGCATTAAGCATAACAAATCATAAGAAAATTTCTCAGTTTTTTATTATATGTATACATATATACCCACATATAGATTCCACTAAGTAAGCTTTCCCAAACTTGACATATGATGCAACAATCTTTTCTATACCAAAATAATGTAAGGATTATTTTTATTTGCATGGTTGTTGAGATTTGAACAATGAATAGTATAATAATGGAATTAGCCAACAAGTTCACAATTCTTTAAAATAAAAAAGAAAATACTGTCATATAGGCTTTTCCTGTTTTATGTAACCTTCCATTTCTGTATGAAATATATGAAGCAAGTGATAAGAAGAGAAAGTTTACTTTGAATGTACTAATGACTGATTATTCTTTAGACTTGGGCATTAGGTGAAGGAATACATCTCAACAGGCGCATTCATAGTGAAATAAAAATACTGATTGCAAGGGTCAGGAGTGAGGAGAGAGAGAGAGAGAGAGAGAGAGAGAGAGAGAGAGAGAGAAGAGAGAGAGAGACATACAGACACACACACACACACACACACACACACACACACAGAGAGAGAGAGAGAGAGAGAGAGAGAGAGAGAGAGAGAGAGAGAGAGAGAGATCTTTCCTAATAATTACAGCTTAGAACCAAGTATCTAACATACAGGCCCTTGGGAAATGTTATTCATCTAAATGGTACTAAACTTCTAATCTAAACCTGGTTTCATATAGCTGAGAATGTTCCCCGTAGGCACATGTATTTGAATAACTGGTCTCTAGTTGAGGATCACTCTTTGGAGACATGATGTAACTTTTAGGACACAGAAACTTACAGAAGGAAGTGCGTCTCTGGGAAAGGCTTTGATAGTTTATAGAATCCCCCCACTTGCAGTGGTTAAAGATATGATCTTTCAACCTCCTGCTCCAGCCATCCACTGCCATGCCTTCCCTGCTACTATGAACTCTCCCTCTGGAGCAATAAACCAGTATAAAGTCTTCAGGACTCACTTTTGTTTGAGGTCTTTTACCACAGTAAGGCAAAGAAATTAGTACAGTGATAAAAATCTAGATTGACATAAAAACAACTTAAAGTTATAGTTTTATTCCCTCTAGGATACTAGAAAAACATGGACTAGATAATAACCAACCTTGTAATAACCAACCTTGTGGGAAGAAAACATTGATTGAGGTAGATAGGTCTTGGCAAATTCTTGAGTCATCTTTCAGGTTTGAGTTTTGGCCTCCAGTGTCTCAAGTATCTTGAATACTATTGCCGAGGACAAATCTCTGAAACCTCATACTTGTGATTATGCCATCTAACATTCATGTAGTCATCTATACCTTTCAGCATGCTACAGTCTTATCTTGATTTACCCATTTGACTCAATGCATTCACATTCTTCCATTAGGTCCCAGGTATACACTGGGGCTGGATATTCAAAAGTAAATCATTTTTGCTTGGTTCTCTCAACAATCTAATTGCCAAACAGTAGATAGTAAAATAAACAGAAGCAAGAAATATTGAAAATCATGACAATAAATACAATATATTTTCTATGTAATCAGTCACTTATTTTCTTAACTTTAGAAGAACTATATTTATCAACATTATCAGTTTCTAAAGAGTTTTATTAACTCATTTTACAAAATTTCACTTCTGGACTTGTTTCATCTGCTTAAATAGTATAAAAAAAGCAAAGCAAAACAAAACAAAAACCAAAAAATCCAAACCAAACCAAAACACCAAAAAATTAGTAAAAGTCCTGCCTTCATAGAAATTGCAATCTGTGATAGTAGAGAAAGAAAAGATGAAAAAAAGGAAAATTATAATGTTTAGAAGTATTTCTTTAATATTTATTTAAAGATTTCTTCTAAAAACAAAAAAACATTCTTTTTTTTTCTTTTCTTTTTTTTTTTAGATTTAGCTACCATGTAAAGGATTACTTTTGATCTTGAACATTTTTGTGTGTGACTTGGGTGTAGAGAAAGGGTGGGGATTCTAGACTTATGCTCTCTGAGTTTGAAAGGATGTTGAAAATTTCGGTGTGACTGTCCCTATTTTTCTGCCAAAATTAATACAGGATAATTTATGGCCCAAGAACTTGAGAAATTAGCCAAGGTAATACAACAAATAGTAGATAGGAGAGGAATTAGAAGTCTTTGGCTTCTAAGGGACTTTGCTTTATTTTGTCCTCTTCTGTTTTTAAGTATTCCCTGGCTGTACCACCAGCCTATTGTGCTGGTTTCCTTCAATAGACTTAAAACATACTGTGTGGAACCAGAATGCAGGCTCTTATATAAGCTAGGTAAAAAGAATAAGTCTAACATGCATCCTCAGGAGATTGGATTTTATATTTTAAAAGATATTGTCTTTATTTTATTAAAATATCTACATAGGTAGTCAAAACAAAACAAAACAAAAAAAAAAGAAAAGAAAAAACAAAACAAAAACCAATCAGAAATGGAGACTTAAAGTAGCAATTAACCACAACTGATATTTCAAATCTTTCTACCACTTCAGTTTTTCTCCCTACGTTAAATAAGAGCCATGGTTTTTGTTTGTTTGCTTGTCTTTCTCTGTATTTCTTATCATCCTGAGTGAGGTAATCTAATCACAAAGAAGTCATTTGATGTGCACTCACTGATAAGTGGATATTAGCTTAGAAACCTAGAATACCCAAGATACAATTTTCAAAACANAAGAAAGTCAAGAAGGAAGACCAACACGTGGATACTTCATTCCTCTTTAGAATAGGGAACGAAATACCTATGGAAGAAATTACAGAGACAAAGTTTGGAGCTGAGACCCAAGGATGGACCATCCAGAGACTGCCCTACCTTGGTATCCATCCCATAATCAGCCACCAAATGCAGACACTATTGCATATGCCAGCAAGATTTTTCTGAAAGGACCCTGATATAGCTGTCTCTTTTGAGGCTATGCCAGTGCATGGCAAATACAGAAGTGGATGCTCATAGTCATCTATAGGATGGAACACAGGGCCCCCAATGGAGGAGCTAGAGAAAGTACCCAAGGAGCTGAAGGGGTCTGCAACCCTATAGGTGGAATAACAATATGAACTAACCAGTACCCCCAGAGTTCGTGTCTCTAGCTGCATATGGAGCAGAAGATGGCCTAGTTGGCCATCACTGGGAAGAAAGGCTCTTTGGTCTTGCAAACTTTATATGCCTCAGTACAGGGGAATGCCAGGGCCAAGAAGTGGGAGTGGGTGTGTAGGGGAGCAGGGCGGGGGAGGGTATAGGAGACCTTTGGGATAGCATTTTAAATGTAAATGAAGAGAATATCTAATAAAAAAAGAACTTGATACCATATTTATTTATCTTGCTTCCATGTTTTTTTTGGAACCCTCCTCTCCTTTTTTATGACAGTGCCATAATATGCTGTTGTACTTTATAATGGTTGTTCTTGACTGTCAACTTGACTACATCTGGAGCTAACTAAAACCCCGAACAACTGGGTACATATTTGAGGTGTTCTTGGCTGTCAACTTGACTACATCTGGAGTTACCTAAAACCCTGAACAACTGGGTACATATTTGAGGGATGTTTTTGTCTCTTAATTAAATTTGAATTTGAAAGACCCACTTTTAATCCAGATCTTTTGAGGTGGAAATAGCCACAGTTAATCTGGGACACACTTTCTGGTAGCAGCCTATATGAAGGCTTATAAAAAACAAGCTTTTGGCCTTTGCCTGATTGCTTTCCCTTTCACTAGCAAGCCCATTCCTCTACTGACCAGCATATCTGAATATCAGTTGAGACATTTTGCCTCATGGACTGATCAACTTCTGGATTCTTGAACCTTCTACTGGTAGAGGGCTAGATAATAAAATACTTTCTCCTAAGTTGCCAAATACAAACAGATTAGATTTTTTAAAATGTAACTTTTATTTGATAATTTTCATAATGATTTCATAATTGTGCCTAGGGTATATTGTTTATTTTTATAAAAGAATGAACTTTTTTTGTCTTAATCAGACAAAAAAGGGGCAATTGTTGAGGTTTATTCTATTGCTATGTATTTTAATGCTGAATTCTATACCAGGATGTCTAGACCTACATGTGACTTCTCATGTTTACAAGTTTTTGTTTTGCAAAACTCGTTCCTTAAGCTAAAAGTATTGGTTAAATAAAATTGGCTATAGCCAATTACTGGAGGGATTAGAGGTAGGTGGGTTTAGAGTTACCTGGTTGGAGGATGCGAGAGGAGGGGGAAGTAGGGGGAACAAGGGAAGAGGAGGAGGCAGCCATGAGGAGAGAGGAACCATGAGGACATGGTCAGGAGAGACCGCAAGCATCTGGGGTATACCACTGGTAGCTAGATGTCCAGTTAGAAGAGTAGATTTGGGGTGACCCCCAGTCATTGTCAAAGCCCAATAAAATAGCCACAGCCTGAGTCTCATTTATTTGTAAGCTAGTCGGGGATAAGCTGCAAGTGGTTGTACTATACTTTTCCTTGCGTAAGACCTTAGGGTTGGAGAAGCTGCTGCTCAGTTGGATGAAATCAATACAATGGGTTTAATTGAGCCCCTAAGTAGCAGGGGACAGATGGCAGCAACATTGAGTCATCAAGGCAAGGTAATCATAGTTATTATAGTGAACCACATAGACAAAGCAATGTCCCTGATGGCCTGATGTGTAAATTGGCAGCACAGGCAAAGTAGTTTTTATAGTGGCATGACTCATAGGGACCTTTGGTACTGGCTAATCGATCATGTTTTTTTGTTTTTTTTGTTTTTTTTTTTTTTCAAGCATGAAATGATAAGAGGTTTACTTCATGTTTGTTGCTCTGTTGTAAGCAGTAAAATTCTCAAGAAGTGAAAGCAAGTCTATGTTGGATTGTGCCAAGAGGGAATCTTGGCCAGTGAACCAATTTGCAGAATTTAGCCGGTTTGCAGATCTAGAAGACTTTGAATAAAGGGAAGTCCAGAACAACCTGAGGAAGAACTTTGCTAAAGTATGTGAGTTTTACCATTAGCCTTTCTCTAGTCCTTCCCCCTAAGGCCTTTTAAGGGTAAATATACACGTGGGGGCCAGACACATTGAGACGTTTCAGGATTTATTGGACACTGACTCTGAATTGATGCTGATTCCTCTATACCCTAAGAAACATTGTAGCCCTCCAGTTAAATTAGGGACTTATGGAGGTCAAGTGATTAATGGAATTTTGTCGGAAGTTTGACTCACTGTTGGTCCATCGTGTCCCTGAACTCATTTTATGGCTGTTTTCCAAGTCCCAGAATATATAATTGGGGTAGATATAATTAGTTGGCACAATTTTCACATTGGTTCCCTGACCCTTAAACTGAGGGTTGTTATGGTTGGAGAGGCTAAATGGAAGCCATTAGATTTGCCTCTGCCAGGGAAAATGGTGAATCACAAACAGTTTGGAACTTCAGAAACTAGTCCCACCATCTAGGACTTAAAAGATGCCGGGGTGGGAGTTCTCTATAAATCTCCTATCTGGCCAGTGCAGGAGATGAATGGATAATGAAATTGACTATCCCAAAACTCAACCATAAATGCCTATATACATACCTACATACCTGCATACCTTTATACATGTATATGAAAACACAGTCAAGTAGTGTCTCTGATGACACTGCCTGTCCTAGATGTGATGTCCTTACTTGTGTAGATTAACACACATCCTGGTACATGGTAGGCAGCTATTGATTTAGCAAGTGGTATCTGTATATAAGAGCCACCAGAAGCAATTTGCTTTCAATTAGCAGGGTTAGTAGTTTTATCAGTAGTTTTTACAGTTTTTATCTCAAGGGTATTTTAGGTCTCCATCTCTGTCATAACTTAGAAGGGAATCTTGATAATCAGTTTCTTCCATAATGTGTCACATTGGTGCACATTAGTGATGACATATGATCTTTGGATCAAGTGAACAGGAGGCAGCAATCACCCTGAACTTGTTGGTAACACATACACACGTTAGAGGATGGAAAATAAATCCAAGGACCTTCTCCCTCAGGGAAATTCTTAGGAGTCCAATGGTATGAGGCAGGCACAGATATCCCTTCTAATGTAAAGGATAAGTTATGGCATCTGGTCTGCCATACCATCAAGAAAGAAGCACAGTATTTAATGGGCCTATTTAGATTCTAGAGACAGTTTTCTCACTTATACCAAGTGACTCAGAAGATGGCTAGCTTTGAGGGGCCTAGAACAGGAGAAGGCTCTTCAACAGGCCCCGGCTGCTGTGTGGGCTGCCCTATTACTTGGATCATATGATCCACCATACCTGATGGTATTTAAGGTGTCAGTGGCAGATGGGGATAGTGGTTTGGAGCCTTCAGCAAGACCCTATAGATGAATCACAGCATGGATTTTCGGGATTTTAGAGGAAGGCTCTATCATCTACAAAAATTCCAAACAAACAAACAAACAACACTAAAACCCAAACCAACCCAAACCAAACCAAAAACCATTTTCCCTTTGACAGCTCTTACCTGCTATTGGGCCTTAATGGTAACTGAATGCCTGACCGTGGACCACCAATTATCATGGATCTGCGCTTCCCATCATGAGTTGAGTGTTATGTGCTCCACTACATTATAAAGTGGGATGTGCTCAACAGAAATTTATTACTAAATGGAAGTGACATATTTGTGATCCAGCCCAAGCAGGTGCTGAAGGCATAAGCAAGTGAAAACATTGCCTAAGTGCCTACGGTTTCCCTTCCATTAAAGTGCTGTCTGTTACCAACCACGGACCTGTAGCCTTATGGGTATTTCTTATGATCCGTTGACTGAGGAAAAGAAAAGGGCCTGGTTCACTGATGATTTTGCATATTATTCTGGTATCACCCAGAAGTAGACCACTACAGCATTGTAACACGCTTTTTGGCACAGCCCTGAAATACTCTGGCAAAGGGAAATCTTGACAGTGGCCCGAACTTTGGGCAGCACACATTGTTATACATTTTATTTGGAAGGAGAAATGGCAAGATGGGTGATTGTTCACTGATTCCTGGGCTGTAGCCAGTGTGGTTGTCTGGTTGGTTAGGGACTTGGAAAGAGCAGGATTGGAAAACTGGGGTAGAAGTATGTGGTTAGATCTCTCTATGGGCCAAAAATGTGAAGATACCTGTGACCCCTTTAAATGTTCATAAAAAGTGACTTCAACTGAGGAGGCATTCAATAATAAAGTAGATAGGATGACCTGTTCTATGGATAGTCAACCTCTTTCTCCAGCCATTCCTCTCTCTACCCAATGGGAAATAGTAATTAGGAAGTTTGCAGGGACTCCTCAGGGAATAATGAAGGTTGAAAGTTGACTTTAACTATTTTATGTGTTTGTTAAAAATTAACAAGAGCAATTGTTTATTTTTATAAATTATTTTAAAATTGTTTCTGGTGTTCTTCACTATGTGGGTAAGATCTGATTTTCCAAGCATGGCATTTGCTGCTGGAATAAGATGATTGCCTCTTTGAGTCAGGTGACCTGGTCCTTTACCTCAGCAGCAAGCAGGCAAAAACTGACTCTACCTCAGTACTCACCCTGTAACATATATCTTCCTATACGTAAGCCACCAGATAGCATTATTCACTTGCTTTTTACTCTCTAAGTCTAGGGCCTTGTAAACAGGATCTCCTGTATTCTCTTTGTCCTTCAGGTCGGTAGCATTTTTTTTTTTTCTGTTCTATTACAACAGGAGATTGATGAACATGAGCTCATGTGTTCAGCTACCACATCAACCAGAAAATCTTGCAGCCTTCAAATGGGGATGAATTTAATCTCTTAACTATGCCCACTTAAGCAGAAACACCTTGTCTCCCTCTCTGATCCTATGTCACTTCCACATGGCTTGATTATTTTGGTCCTGAATCGCTCTGAATTGGCTAAGATAATATCCTTTGATCAAAAGATATACACACACTCAAAAGACACACAGAATTGATGCTACTGTGGGGGAAAGATACACACTTGTCCCGAAGCTGAACATGCTTCAGGAACTACTGTAATAAACACATGCTTCGGTTTCTATGTTTTATGTTTTTTTGTTTTTTTTGTTTTTGTTTTTGTTTTTTCCCTGTAGCTGACATCTAGTGATTAGCAGGTACTATTGCCACATTGGGCACTAAGGAGGGATGTGTCGGAGGAGGCAGGAAAGAGAAGGAAGCACAAGAGAATTAGAGTCACAGAACTGTGATTTCATTATTCTACAAGAACTGAATGAAAATGTCCCTGAATAAAAATGCATTTTTTTTTTTTCATCTTGGGAGTATTTCAAGAGAAAAGCAACAGGGAAAAACAATTATACAATAGACTGGGTGTGTGAGTGGGAAAGCTCATAGCCAGCTTATCATGCAAAATCCACAAGATGATTTGGACGTACTGTATTCATATCCCTGTCACGTCGTAAGGGAGGCCTGGAGTTTCCTTTTCTTGGCAGTATGAAATATGTTTAGCATGGAATTGCATGTGATTAGATTGGCTCACGGTTTTCCAACTGGCTAGCTGAAGGTAAATGTGAATAGTTTACTTTAGTGTAATCATTGTGTTCTCTTAGGCTTGAAAGTCATGAATGAGCAAATACTCCTAGTGGCCCTTGTTTTGCAATAAAATGCACAAGGCTTCAACAGACAACACACAAAACTGTCTCATTCTTGTTAAATGACAAATAATCAGACTGAAGCTCAAGAGGAAGGAAGATCAAAGTGTGGATACTTCCGTCCTTCTTAGAAGGGGAAACAAAATACCCATGGGAGGAGTTACAGAGACAAAGTGTGGAACAGAGACTGAAGGAAAGGTCATCCAGAGACTGCCCCACCTGGGAATCCATCTCATATACAGCTACCAAATCCAGACACTATTGTGGATGCCAACAAGTGCTTGCTGAGAGAAGCCTGATACAGCTGTCTCCTGAGAGGTTCTTCCAGAGTCTGACAAATACAGAGATGGATGCTCTCTGCCAACCATTGGACAGAACATGACCCTCCCCCATTCCCCCCCACCCCCCGCAATGGAGGAGCTAGAGAAAGGACCAAAGGAGCTGAAGGAGTTTGCAGCCCCATAGGAGGAACAGCATTATGAACCAACCAGTATCCCCCGAGCTCCCAGGGACAAAACCATCAACCAGAGTACACATGGTGGGACTCATGGCTCCAGCTGCATATGTAGCAGAGGATGGCCTTGTTGGACATCAATGGGAGGAGAGGCTCTTGGTCCTGTGAATGCTCAGCGCCCCTGTGTAGGAGAATGCCAGGACAGGGAAGTGGGAGTGGGTGGGTTGGTGAGCAGGGATAGCGGGTAGGGGTTAGGGGATTTTTGGAGGAGAAGCTAGGAAAGGGGCTAACATTTAAAATGTAAATAAAGAAAATATCTAATAATAATAAAAAGAAGAAAGCAAACAGATCCCAAAACAAAGCAATTTGCCACTGTAACCTTTCCTGAGAACAGATTGTGTTCCCCCGATTCAGGTAACCAGGAATAAGTGAGCATTCACGTTTTCCATTCCCTCTCCCTATGACCACCCTCGTTCTGCTGTCACTCGTGGGGAACTCACTCAGGTCTGGAGAATAGGGTTGGCTCCAATCCTAATGCAAAGTAAAGCTCATGAGACCCACAATTCAATTTGTAATTTTTCCATTGATAGATGTGTCAAAAATAGCAAAGATAAGTTCTACTGTTAGAACATTAAAGTTCATCAGTCAACTCTTTGTGAAAGGATGATATAAGCCCCATTTTTCTCCATCTAAGGACCAGGATTGATTTAAAAAAGAAAGCCATAAGGCACCAGTTCCAGGAACAGACCATAAAATCCAGGAACAAGGACATAACCCCCCCCTCCCCAAAAGCCCAGGGATAACCACAATAATTTTAGTTTTGTTTTTTCAATTATTTATCTTTTTAACCCTATTTTGTGCAAAACAATTCAAGTATAGTCATATAATTATTTGATTTTAAATTATTACTAATTATTCTCTTATTCTCAATTTTGTTAGTATTGTTAAATATCCAAATTTCAGTTTTGTTGATTGTGTTTTCTTTCAGAATTTTTTCTGCTTTTACATTTTTCACTCTTTTATTTCTTTCTAATTTATCTTAAAATTAATTCTAAAGATACAATAATAATTAGCTCTAAAAATATTATATACTCATGTCATTTGTTTTTAGACTTCTTTTGTACTAACACATACATTAGGTTTTGAATTTCCCCTAACCACCAATTTACCTGTATTCTAATATCTGAAATATTGATTTGTTATTCTAATTTTCATCTCTAGGCCTTCATAGATTCATCCATATTTTTGAAGTTTAATTTGCATACATTTGAGGATATATGCACACAGCAAATCTCCCTAGCATGTGAGAATATGTGTAAATTCGTATACATGGAGACTTAAACAACGACATAATGTCTGGTTACAGCATATGTGAGGAATCCATGCCATAGTTTCATATTGATTTTAGTTTCTCTTAAATCCGAGCACAATGTTCTTCCATATTCAGGCATCTGTATGAGTTCAGTTGCATGTTTGTAAAACTATGGGCTTTTCTGTGCACGTCTTTGCTTTGAATGATGACACGGAGACCTTTATATTTATTAAAAGCTTCAGGCACTATAGTGGTTTCTGAAATGCTCTAACCCAACAACATTGGCCTGGCCTACTTTCCAACCATGTGGCCTGTTACCTGCCATCCTCATCTTGCTCTGGCACCACCTTCTTTATCTGTGTCCCAATGGCAACTCCTCTGGTTCCCACCTAAGACTCTTTCTCTCCCCATCTCACCCCATCTCTCTCTGTGTGTCAGGAAATATCACCTTTCCCTCTCCTGCCCAACTGTAAGCTGTTCAGCTCTTTATTTGACCAATAGAAGGGGATGGAGAACAATGTTTTACAAAGTACTGAGTCAGGAGATGCTTCATAATAATGACAATCCCAAGATCCAGACAGGGAACAGGTCTCAGGGTACTGAAGTCAGGATTTGAATACACAGGGCACAAGAACATCCTCCCATGAGGTGTGCGAGAAGTGCTTTATCATCTTCCACCGTATCTATGTGCTGCTCCTTCATCCTCTTCCCCTTGTCCTCTGGCCCTTATGCTGTTTGCACAGTTGAAGTCCTTACGGAGGAACTTACTCTCTTATAGCACAATGAAGTGGTAGAAGCTAGAAATTCCTTGCTTATTCTTTAAGTAACTGGTTTCTCCCACCTAGTTACTTCATATCTTTTATTTTGAGATTTTATAGTATGTCTCTTGAGGGTAGCTTAAAGTTGTTCATTTTTATTCAAGCGGACCTTTACATATAAATTACATCATGTTTTATTTTAGCTTCTACATACTATTTTACTCATTCCATACCCTTTTAATCTTCTTTTAGAAAAACAGTTGAAATACATCAGATAATTTGACTATTCTATTAGGTTTGTAATTATATTTCTGTTATGCTTTTAATGTTCACTAAGAAATCACTATTCACTCTCTTGCTTTCCCTAATTGAACATAAATTAGCATTTGTACTATGTTGTGTTTTAGTTTACCTTTAAATATATTTTAAGTTTGAGAATACACTATTATTTTTACTGCTTTGTCTAGGCAGAATCTACTCAAATATAGCCACATGTGGATTATTTCAATCCAATCCTGTCTTTCTGTGCTTCTTTATGAATCACTTTCCCTGTGTCTAAATAAATATTGTAGTGGTTTATTTAATGATAGTACATAGTCTGGAATTCCATTTTTCTTTCTTTGAACATACTTCTTTGAAGAATATTTTATCTGCTTATAAAATCCTTGCTTAGCAGTTCATCTCTTTTGACATCTAAAATATCATGTCATTATTTCTGGCTTCTGTAGCTTTGGCTGAAAATAGAGCTTTATTGTTGTTGTTTCTCTAAGAGGCCATGAGTCTTTTTTCCCTGTGTGCTTTATTGTTTTCATTTTTGCCCAACAGTGTTTTCTTTTTGAAATTTAGAGCATCTTGCATTTCGTTTGACTGATTGCATGTCTTTAATTAATTCAGGGCATTCTTTTGTGCTCTTTACTTTCAATACTTCATCAGCTCCAGTCATCCCCATCAACAATAGATTATGATTGTTGTTGGTATTCTTTCTGGACTCCACTCCCACAGTTACCTGGCAATAGCCAGGTAGGCCTGGTCGTATAAAAGGGACTGCTTGGACCCTCCTCTCTCTCTTACCCTCATACACTCTTGCCTTTCTCTTGCTTCTTGCCCCTTACTTCCCACTCCCCCTCTTTCCATGTGGTCATGGCTGGCCTCTGCCTCTCTACTTTCTCCTTCTCTTGCCTTTCTCTGCCTCTGCTACCCTCTTAACTCCTGTCCCCACTCCTTAAATAAACTCTATTCTATACTATACATGTGTGTGTCTGGTCTCTCAGGGGGAAGGGATGACTGGGCATGGGCCCGCTGAGGCATCCCCTTCCCCCACACCCTGCCAGAACATACTCTTATAGCTCCTTCTCATTTTATGATCACAATTGTATCAACTGCTTTTTAACTGATGACAGTCCAATGTCAGTTATACAAAATCTCCTTAGTTTTGTTTTGCTTCTTGTGATGGTGTTAATTGTTAACTTGTCAGAATCTAGAATCACCTGGGAAATGGGACTTTGAACATGCTCCCAACCTGAATATATTAATCAAGGAGGGGAGCTTTGTTCACTATGCAGAGCTATTCCCTGTCTGAGATACTAGGCTTTCTCTCTTAATTTGATTTTTGTTGTCCAATTTTATCATAGCAGTAGGAAAATAATTTAATACAGTATGTGAAATAAGAGTTATTTTATATAATCAGTATGTATATGTCACCTAATCTACTGGTACTGTTATTTTTTGTTTGTTTGTTTCAAATTTGTCCGTAAATTCTAGTACTTCGGTAAAATATATCTTGTCCTGTGTAGCAGTTCTTTCAGACAAGAACAATTATGAGTCAGAGTTTTGACTGTGGAATGGCAAACCCATCTGTCACTCGAAGCCCTGTTTTTCTGCTGAAGGTGGGCTCTACAAGTTCCCTCTCCCATTGTAGGGCATTTCATCTAAATCTCTCACCTCCCAGGTCTCTGGTACATTCTGTAGAGTCCCCATACTTCCTACTTCCTTAGGTTGCCTGTTTGCATTATTTCTGCTGAAACAAATGGATTTAACAGATATCTATAGAACATTTTAAAACAAAAGGATATTCATTTTTCTCAGCCCTTCATGGTACCTTTTCCAAAATTGACCATATAATATGTCACAAAACAGGCCTCAACAGATACAAAAACATTGAAATAATCCCCTGTATCCTATCAGATCACCATGGACTAAGGCTGATCTTCAATAACAACATAAATAATAGAAAGCCAACATACATATGGAAATTGAACAACACTCTACTCAATGATACCTTGGTCAAGGAAGAAATAAAGAAAGAAATTAAAGACTTTTTTTAGAGCTTAATGAACATGAAGCCACAACATATACAAACTTATAGGACACAATGAAAGCAGTCCTAAGAGGAAAACTCATAGCTCTGAGTGCCTCCAAAAAGAAACTGGAGAGAGCATACACTAGCAGCTTGACAGCACACCTAAAAGCTCTAGAACAAAAGGAAGCAAATTCACACAAGAGGAGTAGATGGCAGGAAATAATCAAACTCAGGGCTGAAATCAACAAAGTTGAAACAAAAAGAACTATAAAAAAATCAACCAAACCAGGAGCTAGTTCTTTGAGAAAATCAACAAAATAGATAAACCCTTAGCCAAACTAACTAGAGGGCATAGGTTCAGTATCCTAATTAACAAAATCAGAAATGAAAAGGGAGACATAACAGAATTTGAGGAAATAAAAAAAATCATCCGATCACACTACAAGAGCCTATACTCAACAAAACTGGAAAACCTGGAGGAAATGGACAACTTCCTAGAGAGATACCAGGTACCAAAGTTAAATCAGGATCAGATTAAATGATCCAAATATCTCATATTCCCTAAAGAAATAGAAGCAGTCATTAATAGTCTCCCAACCAAAACCAGCCCAGGACCAGATGGGTTTAGTGCAGAGTTCTATCAGACCTTCAAAGAAGACCTAATTCCAATTCTCCTCAAACTATTCCACAAAATAGAAACAGAAGGTACTCTACCCAATTCAGTCTATGGAGCCATAATTACTCTGATACATAAACCACACAAAGACCCAACAAAGAAAGAACTTCAGGCCAATTTCCCTTATGAATATCAATGCAAAGATACTCAATAAAATTCTTGCAAACTGAATCCAAGAAGATATCAAAACAATCATCTAACATGATCCAGAAGGCTTCATCCTAGGGATGCAGGGATGGTTCAATATACAGAACTCAATCAACGTAACCCACTATATAAACAAACTCACAGACAAAAAAACACATGATCATCTCATTAGATACTGAGAAAGCACTTGACAAAATCCAACACCCATTCATGATGGATGTCTTGAAAGATCAGGAATTCAATACCCATACCTAATCACAATAAAAGCAATATATAGCAAACCAATAGCCAACATAAAACTAAAGGGAGAGAAACTTGAAGCAATCCCACTAAAATCATGGACTAGACAAGGCTACCCACTCTGTCCCTATCTATTCAATATAGTACTTGAAGTCCTATCCAGAGAAATTAGATTAAAAAAAGGAGATCAAAGGGATACAAATTGAGAAGGAAGAGGTCAAAATATCACTCTTTGCAGATGATATGATAGTATACATAAGTGACCCTAAAAAGTCCACCAGAGAACTCCTAAACCTGATAAACAACTTCAGTGAAGTAACTGGATATAAAATTAACTCAAA
>NC_034600.1:51761566-51770932 GCF_900095145.1 Mus pahari | reverse complement strand
TCCACCTCCACTTCCCACGTGCTGGGATGACAGGTGTGTGCTTCCATACCTTAGTCTCTATGTTTGTTTTGATTTTTTTTATTTTTTATTATTTTCTTTATTTACATTTCAAATGCTATTCCAAAAGTTTCCTATATCCCTCCCCCCACCTCTGCTCCCCTACCCACCCACTCCCACTACTTGGCCCAGGCTGGGTCGATTGTAATCTTTCAAAGCAAGCATCAGACTTATACAGTCATTACAGAAGAAAACATGGAAGTTAGGTGATACATCAGCCAAGATACACTGAGGTTATCTGATGCATAATGACTCTCCACAAAACAGAAAAATGAGTACATAATAGTGGGAAGACCCAGGCAGTGGTTAAAACTGAGATAAAATCAGCCCTATCTAAAGTCAGCTTATTCTTAGGAACCAGGTGTGAGGGCTTCACAAGTTGCAAAGGCTTCACACCCTAGCCACAATTCTAATCTATTGTATAACCAACCACCAGGGGTCCCTTAGTAAACACTTAAATTATGCTATCCTTCTGGGCTTTGTGAAAGCATGCACTAGGAAGTTTCCCTTCTTGCTAACCTTTCTGTGAATAATACAATACTCTAGTTCCTTCTTAAACCACAACCTACCTTCTTCCTAGACCATTGTAAATTTCTGCATATGGGAGTGACTCAACTGTTATTCTAAGTATTTGTGGGGAACCTCCATTTACCAGAGGAGCCCACTAATTTTCTTCTATTATATAATGTAGTCTACCATACATGACTAATGAGAATTCTACATTTATTCTGTTTAACTAGCCCTGAGATTTAACTCTTATCCAGTAAACTGCAATGCCTGATTTCTTTCACAATCTCTTTTTCAATACTGGAGGCATTTTGTCTGAATAAGTAACACTCTTACGAAATTCCAAGCCCAAGGTCAGCTCAACAATTGACTAGGATGTTGGGACACCTATGGTGGCCAGGAAACAATATTCAATCTAACTTAGCTATTTGCCAAATCATTCCTTGGGGGTACCTATAATAAAACAATACTGAAAGAAAGCTTGCAAAACCCTCCACCAACTATCGCAAGGACAAATCTGGACCACATCTGTGTTATAGGACACCAAGGACCTCCATGGAACCAGTTTCCCTGAAAATTTTGCTTCTGGACTATGGCCAAGCTTTTGGACTTGTCACATAGACCCCACTGGAGTGGATGTAGCAGACAGGTAGATCAATGGTATAGAATTGAAGACCCAGAAATGAACCCACACACCTATGGTCACTTGATCTTTGACAAAAGAGCTAAAACCATCCAGTGGAAAAAAAGACAGCCTTTTCTACAAATGGTGTTGGCTCAACTGGCAGTTATCATGTAGAAGAATGCAAACTGATCTAGTCTCATCCATGTCTAAGTGGATCAACGAACTCCACATAAAACCAGAGACACCGAAACTTCTAGAGGAGAAAGTGGGGAAAAGCCTCGAAGATATGAGCAGAGGGGGAAAAAATTCCTGAACAGAAGAGCAATGACTTGTGCTGTAAGGTCAATAATCAACAAATGGGACCTCATAAAATTGCAAAGCTTCTGTAAGGCAAAGGACACTGTCAATAAGACAAAAAGGTCACCAACAGATTTGGAAAAGATCTTTACCAATCCTAATTCTGATAGGGGGCTAATATGCAATATGTATAAAGAACTCAAGATGTTAGACTTCAGAAAACTAAATAACCCTATTAAAAAATGGAGTACAAAGATAAAGAAAGAATTCTCAACTGAGGAATACCAAATGGCTGAGAAGCACCTAAAAAAATGTTCAACATCCTTAGTCATCATGGAAATGCAANTCAAAACAACCTTGAGATTCTACCTCACACCAGTCAGAACGGCTAAGATTAAAAAATTCAGGTGGCAGCAGATGCTGGCAAGGTTGTGGAGAAAGAGGAACACTCCTCCATTGCTGGTGGGATTGCAAGATTGTACAACCACTCTGGAAATCAGTTTGGTGGTTCCTCAGAAAACTGGACATAGTTCTATCAGAAAACACAGCAATACCACTCCTGTGCATGTACATAGAAGATGCTTCAACATGTAATAGGGACACATGTTCCACTATGTTCATAGCAGCCTTGTTTATAAGAGCCAGAAGCTGGAAAGGACCCAGATGTCCCTCAACAGAGGAATGGATACAGAAAATGTGTTACATTTATACAATGGAGTATTACTCAGCTATTAAAAACAATGAATTTATGAAGTTTTTAGGCAAATGGATGGAACTAAAAATTATCATCCTGAGTGACATAACCCAATAACAAAAGAACACACATGATATGCACTCACTGACAAGTGGATATTAACCCAGAAACTCAGAATACCCAAGGTTCAATTTGTAAAACACATGAAACTCAAGAGGAAGGAATACCAAAGTGTGGATACTTCAATCCTTCTTAGAAGGAGGAACAAAATACCCATGGAAAGAGTTACAGAGACAAAGTTCAGGGCTGATACTGAAGGAATAACCATTCAGAGACTGCCCCACCTGGAATACATCCCATAAACAACCATCAAACCAAGACACTTTTGCAGATGCCAACAGATTTTGCTGACATGAGTCTGATATAGCTGTGTCTTGTGAGGCTCTGCCAGCACCTGGCAAATACAGAAGTGGATGCTCACAGTCATCCATTAGATGGATTACAGGGTCCCCAATGAAGGAGGTAGAGAATGTACCCAAGGAGCTGAAGGGGTTTGCAGTCCTATAGGAGGAACAATAATATGAACTAATCAGTACCCCCAGTGCTTGCTGGGACTAAACCACCAATCAAAGAAAACACATGGTGGGACTCGTGTTTCTAGCTGCATATGTAGCAGAGGATGGCCTAGTAGGCCATAAATGGGAATAGAGGCCCTTGGTCTTTCGAAGATTCTATGCCCCAGTATAGGTGAATTCCAGGTCCAGGAATTTGGAGTGGGTGGGTTGGGGAGCAGGGGGAGCAGGGAGGGGATAGGGGATTTTCAGAGCTGAAACTAGGAAAGGGAATACAATTTGAAATGTAAATAAAGAAAATTTTATATTTTATAACTCCACAACCTACCCTGTTCTTTTCTCTTCCAATGTGAGTTTGGGTTTGCCCTTCATGGACTTAAGCCACACTACATGACAATTAGAAGGCACCTGGCCCAAAAAAGAAATTCTCTGCTTTATTACCAATGTCTCCTTTGTTGGCCCTTGTATCAACGTATACAATATGACCATGGTGGGGACTTTCATGGTAACCTAACCTATGACACTATTTTAGGCATGGAACTTCATGTTACCCTTAGTGTTTACGAATCCCCAAAGCATGCCCTAACCATATCACATCCACCCCTGCCTCTCTGTCCCAGGGTCCCTCAAAAGCTCACTTTCATGGTACTTCCTATCCCTTCGGAACCCTGCCAGTCTGCACTAGGGGTAAAATTTGCCAGGGACTACCCAATATTGTCATCTAACGTCACACTTGATATGTGGAGGTTTATCTCACATAATGCTTACAATACTACTCCCTATGTTAACAGGGATCCTATTAAATTCTGATATGACCCCATTATGAGCAATGGGGATTTATGTGACCCTTCTAATTGTCTTGATTTATGCCTCCTTACTTTCCTAAAAGGTGGCCATCTCTCTCTTTTTTATGATCTGCGATTATTTTTAATTATTTTCTTACCATTGATATGAACTATCTCCTTTATTTTCATCTTTCCATCTAGTAAGTTGGCAAAGAATGCCATTCCTAATCACACATGAAAAGAAATTCCAGTTATGCATGTTTCTGAATGGGTATTTAAGGATAATTCTGAATTATATCTCTTTAATGGGACATATTCCACATAATCGGTCAGCAAAAATGTGGCCTGTGGCAATCCTTGTGACTGTTACCATTGGTAGCCAAATTTGCTAGAAAGCCACCCCAGTCTGTGTTGAACTTCCCTTTTTCTTTCTGGTCACTATTATCTCCAGCCTTAATGGTTTTAATGAGAAATGTCTCCTATCTGCCTGCTGAATGGTGTATTCAACAACAGCTATCCTGATGAGGAAACCAGCCATTACTTGGATGCCTGTGGTAAATACCATCCACTTTCATGCTGTCACTCTGATGGCCCAGACTTACTTACAACCCCTACACTGGGGAAAGAGCATCCATTACAGTTGCCATCATTGCAGCCATCATTATAGACATTGCCAGGGCAACAACAGACGCTGTTGCCTCGACCCAGACAGCCATTGTGGTGGAGACTGTCAGTGCTGTAGTCTCTAAGCCAGCTGAGGGGCTGCAAGAACAGGAGGTACTAAATCAACATCTTTATCAAGCCATTCACATTTTGCTACAGATTGGCTTACTGGCAGAAGAGTTGGCCCTTGTTAGGGCCATGTCTCTATTGGCATGTGATCCCAGGTTTCTTTTTTCTTTCTTTTTTTTTTTTTACATATAAAAGACACTTTTATTTTTTTTCCTTTTTTTTTATTATTATTATTTTCTTTATTTACATTTCAAATGCTATCCCGAAAGTTTCCTATACCCTCCCCCCACCTCTGCTCCCCTACCCACCCACTCCCACTACTTGGCCCAGGCCTTGCCTTGTGCTGGGTCATATAAAGTTTGCAAGACCAAGGGGCCTCTCTACCCAATGATGACTGATTAGGCCATCTTCTGCTACATATGCAGCTAGAGACACAAACTCAGGGGGTACTGGTTAGTTCATATTGTTGTTCCACCTACAGGGTTGCAGCCCCCTTAAGGTCCTTGGGTACTTTCTCTAGCTCCTCCATTGGCGACCCTGTGTTCCATCCAATAGCTGGCTGTGAGCATCCACTTCTGTGTTTGCCAGGCACTGGCATAGCCTCACAAGAGGCCGCAATATCAGGGTCCCTTCAGCAGAATCTTGTTGGCATGAGCATTAGTATCTAGGTTTGGTGGCTGATGATGGGATGGACTCCCAAATGGGGTAGTCTCTGGATAGTCCATCCTTTCATCTTAGCTCTAAATTTTGTCTCTGTGCCTATATCCTTTCATGAGTATTTTGTTCCTTATTCTAAGGAGGAATGAAGTATCCACCCAGTGGTCATCCTTCTTGGTTTTCTTGTGTTTTGCATAATGTATCTTGGGTATTCTAAGTTTCTGTGCTAATATCCGCTTATCAGTGAGTGCATATCTAGTGACTTCTTTTGTGATTGGGTTACCTCACTAAGGATGATATCCTCCAGATACATCCATTTGCCCAAGAATTTCATAAATTCATTGTTTTTAATAGCTGAATAGTACTCCATTGTGTAAATGTACCACAGTTTCTGTATCCATTCCTCTATTGAGGGACATCTGGGTTCTTTCCAGCTTCTGGCTATTATAAATAAGGCTGCTATGAACATAGTGGAGCATGTGTCCTTATTACCAGTTGGAAGATCTTCTGGGTATATGCCCAGAAGAGGTATTGCTGGATCCTCCGGTAGTACTATGTCCAATTTTCTGAGGAACCGCCAGACTGATTTCCAGAGTGGTTGTACAAGCTTACAATCCCACCAGCAATGGAGGAGTGTTCCTCTTTCTCCACAACCTCACCAGCATCTGCTGTCACCTGAATTTTTAATCTTAGCCATTCTGACTGGTGTGAGATGGAATCTCAGGGTTGTTTTGATTTGCATTTCCCTGATGGCTAATGATGTTGAACATTTTTTCAGGTGTTTCTCAACCATTCGATATTCTTCAGTTGAGAATTCTTTATTTAGCTCTGTACCCCATTTTTTAATGGGGTTTTTTGAGTTTCTGGAGTCCAGTTTCTTGAGCTCTTTGTATATATTGGATATTAGTCCTCTATCAGATTTAGGATTGGTAAAAATCCTTTCCCAAACTGTTGGTGGCCTTTTTGTCTTGTGGACAGTGTCTTTTGCCTTATAGAAGCTTTGCAATTTTATGAGGTCCCATTTGTCAATTCTTGATTTTACAGCACAAGCCATTGGTGTTCTCTTGAGGAATTTTTTCCCTGTGCCCATATCTTCGAGGTTTTTCCCCACTTTCTCCTCTATCAATTTCAGTGTCTCTGGTTTTATGTGGAGGTCTTTGATCCACTTAGACTTGAGCTTTGTACAAGGAGATAAGAATAATCCCAGGTTTCATTCAATCTGCCTAACCTCTTACTAGGTACATAACACCAATGAAGCCTAACGACAGTTGGCTCAACATCTTAAAGGTACCTTAACTATTCTGTGCTGTTAAAAGAGAACATAGCCAACCTCTATGCGACCAGAGTATCTGTGCTCTCCCTAGATGCTGGATTCTTAGGAAAGGTGTGGGACAATATTAAGAGGCTGTTTGATCCTTTGTGTATAGTTAGCTACTTATGCTATGATGGGAGGAATTGTCATACTAATAATTATTTTAAGTGTCTCACATGGCATATCTCCAGGCAACATTCCATAAATGAGGTGACCGTCCAGGTGCTGATGGCTCTCGAAATTCCCAATTTTGGTCCCCCTAAGGAAGTGATCAAAGCATGGTTGGCAGAGATCTGTGAAACCATGTAGGCTCTTCCTCATCTTCCCTTTGGGTGACATGCATCTGGAGTGGTATCTCTTTGAGGGATGGTCAATGACAGATAAGGTTATGGAAGACAGCACAACCTAAGACAGGAACAGTCCAGTATATTGGGAATCCTCCGAGATGGGGTCAACAATATCAAGGCAATGACACTCCAACTCCCACTAGGCTGTCAAAATCTAAAATCAAAGGGCTAGATATGTAGCAAGAACAGTGAGACTGACTCTGTGGAAATGCTGGGAGTTGAAGAGCCGCCGCAAAAGCATGTCCTGCTGGAGGATCTAATTGAAGACTGCCCGAGAGACCAAGGATTGCTGCTGCAGACAATTCCAGCCAATTGGGAACTACTGTTTAGGAGAGACATTTTCTTGGGACCACTGGTGTGTGGGTGGAAGGTATTAAAGAACCTTGAAGCAGTGTTCAGAGAGCTTGCTTTGGCATTTTTCACCTGCTTCTTGAGTCTGTGTCTTTGACTCTGCACCACCTCACCTTCAAGCCCCAAGGGCAGGTAGTGTCAGGTGGCAAGTATTCCAGGGCATAGTTCTATTTACTTATCTTTGTACTGGGAATTGAACCCATGAATGTTCAATGAATGTTCTTTCGTGATCTATGTCCCCAAGTCATTATTTTGTACAAATGCACACAAATAATAGTCTCAACATTAATTTTGTTTGTGAGGACTCAGGATTTACTGTTGTCCTTGTCATGTATGTGTCCTTTTCTATCAGCAGAACTATCACATTTCTGAACATTCTTAGCTGTTTGATTTCGTTAGCACTTACCATTAAAACCTTAGAGGCACCCTTTGAATAGAAAGCACTGAGTGGAGTCTAGGCACACTGCTATCCCTTTTCTGGGTTGTCTTCCAGCCTGAGTCCTCAGTGCATCTTCTCTACTCTTGTCTTCTTGACATTGCAGACACCCAGAAGCCTGGGCCTGCTGCTTCCTGTGAGGTCTCCATGTTAACACAGGCTAAAGGTTACAGATTCCCTTTAAAAAGGAAAATGCCAGTTATTTTGTCTTACCAAACTGGCCTTTTCTATCATTGTGTTTCTTTGTGGCTAAACTCCTTCCTCCTTTTCCTCCTCCTGCTTTTCTCCTCTTCTTCTACTTCTTTATTTTCTTCCTCTTCCTCCGTTTCTTCCTGTTCTTCCTCTTCCTACTCTTCTCCTTCCTTCTCCTTTTATTTGTCTCAGATATAGTTTTTTTTTAATATCACTTTTAATGGTGTGTATGGTAAGAGGTGTCTTCTAGTATAAAGTATTCAGATGAAATAAGGAATCAGACAAGGTCATTTTACAAAGCAGCTACTTTATCTTGCCTATAATTAGCCCCAAAACATGTATTTTGCAGAGATTTGATAAGTCAGGAAGTGAAAGAAAGCACTTCAGAAAACCATTCATGAACTTCTTTACCATCTTCAACCAGGTAAATTTATAGTAAAGTTTTTCAGCATTAGTTGATTGACACAAAGCTAAATAAACTGTCATTTGTACTAATTAGATGCTATTCATAGCAGCCTGGCTTTGTTCATACTTTTCACAATGCACAATTATGTATTTGCTTTGTGTTTATTTGATTAGCATTTGTTTCTGTCACTGTTATTAAATCCTCTGCGAAGGACCATGGCTGTTCATGTCAATAAATCTGGGACTCTTTGTAGCCTAGGGTGCAGCGCATTCTTGTTGTTCATTAATTGTATTTTACATCAGCACTTCTGTCCTTTATTCACATTTTCATTAAGATTCTATAACTTATATAATTTGCTAGTATAGTTATTGCATTAAAAATTTTAAGACATATAAATCTTTCTCTATGAGTTTTGTTCCCGTTTTTGTTTCCCTTTGTTGTTTTTTTAAAGACATCATGCCACTGAATACCCAGTCTGCAACACTGTAGTCATGCTAACCCATGATCCTCCAATCACTGCTTCTCAAATACTGTGATTACAGGTATGTACCACCATGTAATGATTAGGACAGGGAGTGGGGGGAGCATCTTCCATTAAGGAAAACTTCTAGAAAATTCCCTACCTCCAGATTTATACATTAGGGTATTTCCAGCTACAGAAGATACCAAGGGGACACCATGACTATGTCAGAATTTCCAAAGCAAAAAAGATTTCTGTATCACAAACAAAGAAGATTATATGAGTTGAGACTGAATGCCGAGGAAGTAAACAATTTCCACTGTGAATTCTTCAGAGCTCAGGACCAACATGCTAGTGGGTGTTCATAAATCCTCTCTAACACCCCTCCATTAATTTGAAGTTTGAAAAAGTCTTGGTTGAGATTTATTCTTCTATTCATTTTGAATATATGAGGTTTGAAAGACAAGGCAGTATTTGAACAATGAAAATACTTTAGGGAGCCTGGGCTCTTTGCTGCCCTCCTTTTAAAATAAATAACAAATGCTGTCATTGTCTTTTTAGTCTAAGTAAAGAAGATGATGGAGAAAGGTGTTTTCAAAAATGAAGCAGAAATGAAAGAATGGTTAGAAGACCATGGAGAAAGAGAGAGGAGAGGAAGGGCAGAGCAAGGTCAAAGAAGTGGTCTTTGATCATAAGAAAAATGTTGCCATGTAGCTACAGTTGTCCTGGATGTACTGGTAAATATTTATCAATTTACCAACTGCTCATTTCTGTTCTGTAATTTTCTGTGTATTGGACAGTTCCAAGCTACCAGGTCAATGTTACTGAGTGGAGAACAGAAAAACTAAACACAACACCAATAACCCCAATGACATAGGACTTAGTAGAATCTATTTCATTAGTAAAATACCAAAAAAAAAAAAAAAAAAAAAAAAA